>NC_044195.1:34238607-34430791 GCF_900880675.1 Sparus aurata | reverse complement strand
GCCGCCTGCGGCTGGTCCAGCAGAGTCTCATTATTCTGTGTTTACAGACCAGTTTCTCCAGAAAGAGGACGAGTGAGGTTAAACCCTGCGGTTTAAGAAAGAGCAGCAGCAGCATCCTCCACACATGAAGCTGGATTACTTTGTTGTGAAAAGAAGCGTATTATCAGCAGGGCTGCACCTGGGACGTGAGCAAAAATTGAGCTGCCAAATTTCACGCTGCCCATCTGACAGGGAATGAATTCCATAGGCTGCAGGGTCGGAGTCCATCGTTAGGAAACACACAAACACTCCAGTGAGCGTTTTCTGGGATGCTGCAGGTCTGAGCGGCGCCGCCTGAGCTGCTGACGCTTGTGGTCATGTAGGAGGTGACGTTTACCACCGTCTGACCTGACTCACCTCCTGCTGGGAACAGTCCAGTGCACACTAAACTGAAGCCCTGGTTATACAAACAGAGGTGTGACATGCACGAGAACAGGATAAAACAGGATGAGAGAGAATAAAGGAGCACGTCTAGGAGCAGAGATCTGAGTCTGCGTGTAATCCGTCAGATCTGAGTCCACTTCACTGAGAAGCTGTTGTGTCCTCGGGGAGACGGTGAAGCTGTTTCCAGGCCTTTGATTTTTTGAGTAAGTGGTTTTTTTATCCGGGGCAATCAGCGACTGAAAGGATACAAAAGCCTTTGGAAGAGTCTTTTACATTACATGAACGCTCTGTCATCGCCACTGGGAGCGAGACAGTCGCTGAGATTAAAGACAGCAGCGACTGACTTGGATCAGAAACAGGATCAGGATCAAATGTCAGCAGTTAATGTTCTGCAAACCATTTGTTCTGGATGTTTGAACGAGACATCTGGACAATTCCCAGCCGTGTTTGTGTCGACAAAACCAGTCGTTTAAATGAAACCTCTGGATAATTTCCTGCTGAAAACAAAGCTGAATGTTTCTAACCAGAACCTGATATTTTAAAACGAACCGGGATCTTTTCAGAACCCTAACCAGTGTTTTTTTTGTGCCTGAACATAACCAGAACCAGAACATAAGCTCAGCGCTGTCATACCGTAAAACCTAAGATGTAAAGTTTGAACTTATTGTTGGTTTTTGCAGAAATGTTCTTTGCGAGCACTCGTTCAAAACTTCATGTATCCAAAAGTGTAAAAGAAGAGTTGTGATCTTTCTGTTAAGGGAACAACTATAGTGGTAATTAATCATTTCATGTTTTAGTTGTTAGTATTTAAAAATAGAGAAGAGTTGCAGATACGTGACACAGAGAGAAGATGGAAACAGTCCTGCATGTTTTGTATGATTAAAGCTGGTTCTGAAGTTACGGGCAGTGTTCCAGCACCGGCCTCAGCAGGACTCGTTGATCTGGACTCTGGGATGGTTTGTACCTGACCCACCTTTCGCCTGGCCTCATCCTGCGGTGCTGGACTTCTCCGGCTGCGCCTCGCCGCTCACTGCAGCCCGGATCTTCTGCACCACGAACCTGCAGGCTGCGGAACAACGAGACACTGTGAACAGAACCTCTGAGTCCAACATCAGCAACATTTCTCTGATACTTCATTCAGTGTTCTGGCTCGACGCTCTGCAGCGGCCAATCAAATGTGTTCAAGCATCAGTGATGTCATCGACTTCTTTAGCTCAAACGATGTCATTAATTCACTCCACGTCTTCTTTACAGCCACGTCAGCTGGAAATGAGTGTTTGATCTCAGATAAGATTAACACATTATGTTAATTTAACTAATAATTGCAATCTGGTTCAATATTCAAAAGAAGCTGCTGCAGGAGGGTTCAGGAGCTTTTATCTGGATATGAAACAATCCAAATTTAATAACGACCTGCACAATCAGACGAGATCATCAGTGAGAGGATCGGCTGTGACTTTGGGTTTGAGTTTTCAGCCGAGGACAGATAAATCATTGACGAGGACGTGAGCACACTCTTCAGATGTGATCAGAGCAGATTGTTCTCTGGCAGCCGGACGTCTGCAGGGAGATTAACTGTGGTTTTAATCAGTGAGATGATCCGGTTTCAAGAGAGACCTTGTTATCATCTGGCAGAGACGTGTCAGGATGTAATGAACGAGGAGATTTATTAATTTTTAGATGGAGCAGATTTAGACTTTTACTGTGGAGTCAGTTTCTGATCTGTTTGTTTGATCTCTGCTTTTCTCTTTAAAGCAATCCTCCTGTCGGTGCAACAGAAAGACTGGTACATAATTACAGATCCAAAGGTCGTCTGAGGCCCAAACTGTCATAAAACCAGTTGATCTGGTCCTTCAGCGCCTCCTGACAGACAAACGCTGAGTCATTCTGACAGCTGGCAAAAACAAATCTCTCCGTCTGTCTTTTCCTTTAACGGGCTGAACAGGATCGACTGCTCTGTTTCTGAGACTTTAAAAGAAAATAAAAAGACTTCAGATTGATCGTCGATGTTGCTGAGAGGTTTTCTGTGAACGCAAACCTGCCTCCTGTTTGATCCAAACGCTTTTATCATGTTTGACTCAAACACACAACTTTAACTTTTGCTGAAAGCTTTTTAAAAACAGCAAAGACTCACCGTTGATGATCAGTCAGACCATGTCTCTGGGGTTCACTGAGCTGAGGCTCAGACTCAACGCTGTTTCTTCGGTGGTGAATCAGGAGCAAAGCTGTTGTTAGTGTGTGTGTCAGCGCTCAGCTGTCATCTGAAACTGGATCTCTTCTTCTTCCTCAATAACAAGTTGGACCCTCCTCTGGCAGATGACCCTCCCCTTCTGCTCTAGCTGAACTTCCTTCTCCAACTGGTTTAACTGGAGTTTTTGTTTCCTGCTGCAGTCGATGGTCGACATGTGAACACAGCAGCAACTCTGAACGCTTAAAAACAAAGATTCTGTTTGATTATCGTTGGGTTGAGAGACTTTTTAGGACATCAGGGGAAAATATTTGTATCTTATTTTAATTTCATGATTCTAAACAATAAATCCAAATATAAACTTGAAGGTTTTATACATTTTAACAGAACATTTAACAGGTTGATGTTTCACTACTCGGAACAATCCGGCCATAATCAAACTTGAAAAGTAAAAGTAATTTAACAAAATAAATACAAACCAAAGGACAGGCATAATCAATAATACTATCCCAATATTAACACATGAGGCGCCGTCAGTCAAAACAAGAGAACATCCTGAAGACTGTGAGTCATTATCAATCCTTTTCACTCATTAAAAAAATCGTTTTTCAAACAAAATTGTAGACATGACTCCAGATAAAGAATCTCTCAGCATCGTTATGATTATCGACCAACAACAGAAGTTTATCGTATGAAACCTGTCGCAGGCTTCTGTGGTCACATGTGTGAAAACCACCGTGAGATGTGACATAAAAGCTCAACATAATGATTAAAGATCTGAACGAGACGAGGAATCGCTCCAGGCTTTAACTGCAGACTAATTATCAGCCTGACAGTTAAATGTTTTAAAATTCTGCAGGTCAACAGCTTTAACGTCCCGCGTCTGGAGGTTAATAGAGAAAACGATAAATTATAAATGAAAGACTTACTTTAATTTCACAACTTGATTCATTTCATTAATTTTTCCCAGTCTGCTCGTTTATTTACCAATTTTAAACTTTTCTTTTAACCATCATACAGAATCTTACAGACTGGACGAGAAGTAATTATCAAGTACATTAACTTGTTCATGAACAAGAACAGCATGAACACAAATAAAGACATTATCAACTTCCACTGAGGTCACGTGCTGTGTATTCTCTCTGGGTCTACAATATCTTACACACACACACACACACACACACACACACACACACACACATATTTAGATATTTTATACACATATATATTTTTGGTTACACTTTTCATTAAAATAAACAATTATATACAATCAAAAATGTAAATAAAACTTGATTTAATCAAGTTATTTCACTGTTAACAAGCGATTAAATACTATTTATAAGCAATTGTTTGATGTTCATAATGATTTATAATTGCTTAATAACTTTATGAACAATTCCATCAATTTTCAAGAGTGAAAATAATGAACTATATCTAATTAACTATGAATTTACCAGTTATTAATGAAGTTTAACACATTTAAGTCAAATATTCTTCTTCTTCTTCTTCTTCTTCTTCTTTCTTCTTCTTCTCTTCTTCTCTTCTTCTTATTCTAGGCTAGGCTACTTCCTTAGCATTGTAGCCTAAAAAGTAAACACTTAGTCCGTCAACAGTTAATGTCTTGAGTTTAGAGTTTTACAGGAACAGAAAATGTTTATTTTTTAATCGTGTCCCACATCAGAAACTGTAATTCTCAGTGACCGTCAGAAGTTGCTGGCGCTGTTTGCTAACCGCAATTAAACACAAAGAAGAAGAAATCGACGGCGACAGCAACGAAGAAGAAGAAGAGGCAGAAGACGACGAAGAAGAAGAAGGAGGAGGGAACCAGCTCCAGCTTGTCAATGGAAACTGAAAGCAACCTCTGGCTCATGACAAGGTGGGCAGCTACATGTAACCCTACACACAAACATGTCATATCGCGTTAAAACTTAGTTCCTTTTGTTATGAAGTTAACGGTTTGTATCTGCTAACTGTTAGCTAGCTTCACACGTTGTCGTTTCAAACAGAACAGCCGCTGCTGCATCTGGACGAGGAACGTTATGTTAGCCTCCGTTAGCTTCCTCACAGTAACACAGCTTGGGCACGACCCTTTAGAGATTTATGTAATAAGGTTATTAATCCGCTAATGGTGCAATTCAAAGACTAAACAATCGATTATTTTACTAAATGGCTCTGCTACAGACGAACGAAGCTAGCTGTAGTGTTGAAAGGCTAACGTGAGAGCTAGCTTAATAAAGCTATTAGCCAGATTCAGGTGTGTTTCTGTTCAACGGTTGGCAGTGATGCTAAATTCCGTTCAGTAAAATGGCAGTTAAGATGTTAAGCATTATTGTTATTTGCTGATTGGCGCCTGGCAAAAACTTTAACCCATGAATGATTGAATAATATTCGTTCTTTAATTCGGCATGCTTGTGACCAGGTATATATATAATTTAGTATTAACTGAGATGTGTAGGAAGTGTTGTATTTATAGCTGAGCTGCTCACAATGGCTTGAACTGGTGTAAGACATTTGTCAACAAAAGCACTACAGTGCCACAGAGACGTCCCGGCTTAAAAATCATAGTCTCCAGATGTAATTTACTTGGTGGAAATGACACCAAGGAAACTAGGGGTGGTTAATCGGCCCAATTTCCCGATTCGATTCGATTACAAATCGAATTTCGATTATTAACGATTATCGTTTCGATTTTCAATTATTAACGATTATTGATCTTCCATTTAACATCAGTCAGCTGCTGAAATATTTTACTTCTCTTTTGAGTAACACCTCACAGCACCTTCAATATGTATAGTGTAACTGTAATATCAAAATTATTATTTTTTAATTTGTTTTAAATGTAGTGTTTCACTGTTAAAAGAAAGCTGCCAAGCTCAGCAGCCGGACTCATGTTAGAAGCATTGTTGGTGACGAGAACCAGGGCGTGTTTCTCTATTCCCCACTCGTCTGCCGTTGCTTTGAGAAACTCACACATATTTGCGCTTGTGTGGCTATCATCCATAGCTCTCGTCTGAAGTACGTAGGACATTAGCTTCCATTAGCTGCTGACATAATGAGCTGTAACGGTCACATATGAGACTGTAGCTCTGGGTGTCCAGGCATCGCAGGTTATTGCTACCCTGTGAGCAGAGTTGAGGGACTCTTGCACGGAAAGTTTTGTCTCCTTGTAAAGATTTGGAATCGATTTAAGTGTGAAAAAGCTCCGGGATGGAATAACATATCTTGGCTCCAGACTGTGGACCATGTAGCAGAAGCCAGTAAGAGGAGGACTCCAGTTTGTATTACTATTTCCCCCCCCAAAAAAAGTTTTTTTTTTTTTTATCGATTTTTGGAAAATCGTCAATATTATAATCGCGATTAATCAATAATCGATTTTTTTCACCACCCCTAAAGGAAACATGACTTCACTATTTTTATTTGTCATTAAAAATTTTTTTCATATTGCATTTCCAATATCTGTGAAAAAATAAAAGCAGTATATACATTTCCTTGTTGTCTGTTAGAAACTCCTCACTAACTCTGCAGTTATAGACTCCATGTCTGAGAGAACTGAACGTTACACATCAGGTAAAAGTTTAAGTACAGAAGATAATAATAAGACTTGATCATATGCATCCTCTCCAGGAGACTTGGTCAGTGTCACTGATCTGAGCCGGAAGCAGAGCCGCCTGCAGTCTGCGAAGAACACCAGGTGAAGCAGGTGTTGACACCTACGAGTCTGGAAGAGGAGGCCTGGTTCACCTGTGCAGAGAAACAGACGGAAGGAGGTGGACACGACGAGGACTGCAGATGGCTGGCTTTCTGGATAACTTCCGCTGGCCAGAGTGGGAATGCATCGACTGGGGGGAGAGGAGGAACGCTGTGGCCTCGATCGTCGCTGGAGTTCTGGTCAGTAGGTTTATTAGAGTGACTGTTTGTGTGACAGTATGCAAAAGCAAGATTGTGAAAATAATACAGTTGAGGCATAAGTAAGGTTATGACTGGGCTCTGACTCCTGGTTTTACATTTCTAAACTAACAGTCAATTCCAGCACCTACAGTTAATTAATGAGTCAGACATGTAGACACATGATAACCACTCCTTTATCTGTTTGACTGTTCACCTCAAAAAAAGCTTCACTTTCACTTCAGAAAACATTTAAATCTCTTTCGCTGCATCGTTTTCTCGGTTTGCAAACAACCAAACTGCATCACAGCCAACATCTGGGGATTTCATCTCCACAGCACTGTCTCCTAAATCAACAGGAAATCCTGTTAAAAAAAACTGAGATGGTTTGAAGCAAAATAAAGTTTTTCACTGTGTTGCTACATCATCATCTTAAAAAGCAGAAGTTTCCGTGTAAAAGCTGACACACCAAGCCAGCGTTTGAACCTTCATTACTTTGGAAACGCTGATGAAAAGGGCTTTAATATTCTCGACATGTTCATTTTGAGGAATCACGTCATCAGAAGTTGCAGAGTACAATATTACACAATATGTCTCAGTAAACTTAAATCACCAATATTACACAATATTTCTCAGTAAACTTAGATTACATCAGTGGTGTGACTAATTATTCTTCTCAGGCTTGACTTGTCTGTGAGCAGCTGTTTACATCTCGACATGTCGACATCTTCTCTGTTGATGACTAGAAGCTTTTAAAGACTGGCCATTTGTAATCCTCTGGACAGTCGACTCACAGTACTGCACATCCTGTGTTCCTATAACCACAGATGACAACCCTGTTTTCTCTTCTCCCAGTTCTTCACAGGCTGGTGGATCATGATAGACGCAGCAGTGACGTATCCAAGTCAGGATAAGATGAACCACGCCTTCCACACATGCGGCGTCTTCTCCACCATAGCATTCTTCATGTAAGTGTTGCACACTCGAGGGTTATCATCAGAGAATTAAAAATAATTGGCAGCATTCAGTAGTTGGAAGCACATCATGTTCCTGTTGCTAATAAGGGTCTCCCGCTGGTTGGATGTGTGTTGTGATTCTCTCATGTGTTACAACCTTCTGGTGAGCTGCTGGAAACTCCTAAAAAGCAGCAAATACCTAAAAAAAAAAAAACTACATTGTGTTAAGAAGAGTTAATTTTAAATTACAGGTCTCAACATCAACATTAGTTGTAGCTTTGAACTGCAGAGAGTAGCAAAGAAAATCATCACCTCATAACGATCAAGAGTCACTTTCAGTTAAAAACAACTGAATTATTTCCTTGTTAATTTGTTAATCCATCGATCAGTCTTCTCATGAGGACAGATTTCCTCCCTCAGCGCGAAAGCTGCAGGTTTACTGTAAATGAGCTTGGCTGCTGTTCATCTGATTTGAGGGGAAGATCAATCAGATATAGAAATTGATGTGGGTGTTTGGGGGCAATCTTTGAAACTCATTTACGAGAATAATGGCATAAACACACAGCCTAAAAATAGAAGATGACAGTACTACACAATAGGTTGTTGCAAACAGGCAGCTCTGTATAAAATTACCTCGTTTGGACCCTCATTTATTATTTTGAAAGATTTTTAAAACCTTTTTCTGAGTCTTTCAGTAGCTTCCCATGTCTCACATCTGTTCAGCGATTCAAAAAGAGAAAGAAAATAATCTTGTATTCTGTTTACGTCCTCCATGATGAGCAGCTTTCCTGATGTAATTTTCTCACTCTGCACTTACAGCTGATTTTATCGGGTCCAACATTGTGACATTTGACGCTGCTTCTTTACTGTTGCAGTGTCTCTTCCACTTTCATGTTTCTCATCTTCTTGAGGTCAAGCTGACAGGATTTGAGACACTTCCTTTTTGGTCATAGGTTAAAAAAAAAAAATGTGGACATTTCTCTCGACATCTTGTGAAAGCATCTTCAACAAAAGGAAGTACTCAAGAGAACTGAAACTTTAGGCTGTAGAGTTTTTTCCTGCACAGCTGACTGTGTCTTGTATTTTCAGGATCAACGCAGTTTCTAACGGCCAGGTGAGAGGAGACACGTACGGAGAGGGCTGCTTCGGCAGGACAGGTGTGTTGAGAGACATTTGAGAGTCTGTAATGACTCGTAATGTTTCTGTAGTCTCAGTTTTGTTTAGTTGGTTTGCAGCAGGAGGTTTGGTTCTGATTCATCAACAGTTAACAGTCAAAAATAAGCTGCTGGGTTCCCAAAAGAAAAGCTTTTCACCAACCACCCACACAAACCACGTGTACATGAGGTTACACTGCAGTGTGACAACAGTAAGAACAAGAATCATTAGTTATGCAGCACCTTCAAAAAACAAAGTTACAAAGAACTTCAAGTGGTTGAACCAGGATTAAACACATTTCACTGCAGTGAGATGAATGAAATCAGACCAACAATAATATAAGGTATAAAAAACAATAATGATAAAGTGAGAAAGTTGGAGATAAAATGTGGTGTTGTAGCATCAATGTTAAGCTGTTCATAGAGAGCTGAAGTCACAGCAGTCCTGTTTCTGTCAACGACATCATTTGATCAAACCTTTGTCTGGTAGTGAATGAAGGGAGACAGATGTTGTCTGGATGTTTCTTTAGTTTGATGACAGACTGACTGAATAGGACGATGTAGTTCACTGAGCTTTAACACTAAACTACATGAAGTTTGACTTTAATCACAACAAACTGACAAACATCATGTGTGAGATTCATGACACAGTTCAGACTGGATCAATACGTTATCTCTCTCTCCTTACTACCAGACAAAGGTTTGATCAGATAAGGTCCCGTGATGGAAACAGGAAGGGGCGGGGCTTCTATCCATCTTTGTTTATTGGATGAACTCGTGTTGATTGAAGTCTCCTGTTTAAAGCCACTGCGGTGCCGACTCGTCTGAAACGTTCTTGTACTGATTGTTTGCCTCTTTGATTCCTGTACATGTATTCTTTTTCCATATTATGCTAAATGGTGATTAAACAGGTCGTTCTTAACACTAATAAGATAAAAAGAGAAGAAAATAAATATTATCCCCAGGGTTCGTACAGGTGCTTGAAATCCTTGAAAGTGCTTGAATTCCAATGTTGTGTTTTCAAGGTCTGAAAAGTGCTTGGATTTTAGTTTAAGTGCTTGAAAGTGCTTGACATTATAACTCTGTGTCTGGGCAACATTGGGATCAGACTGGATGGTTTTCTTATTACAAGGAGAAATAAAATTAGTGTGTGTGTGTATCATCACACATGCAGCCTGGTGGCAATAGAGAAGGATGGCTGAGGAGAAGGTGAATTTGATGCAAGTTGGACTGATGACACGTTCAATATTAATAAACTTTGATGAATAAGCGAAAAGCTTATAAAAGTTTATGTCAAAAAAGAAAATTACAGGCTCAGGTCTCTCTTTGTCCCGGTGCAAGTGTACCTGAAGAACACCAAGTGGCTTCCCTTTTTTTGGATAAAACTTTGTGTTCTCCTTTAATTTCTAAAGTTTTTGCTATCATGAAACATAATTTTAGATGTTTACAGGCATATACAATGTACATAATTGTGATAAAAGTGAAAAAATAATCCTGAGTATATATATTCCTGTAGATATGTATTTTACCCCAGCGATAAGGTGCTGGAAACTTGTGTAAATGGCCCTGTAAAAGTGCTTGAAAAGTGCTTGAATTTGACCTTGAAAAATGTGTACGAACCCTGTATCCCGTACTGTGCAGATTTTCTTTCAGTTTCTGTTCTTTTTAATCATGATTTTTTTTACCTGACTTCCCATTCAGCTTAATTGATCAAATATTTCTTGAAGATGAACTCGAGTGCTAAAACAAGAGCTGTATATTCAGGTTCTGTCTTATTAGTTTCCATGTTAATAGAGGCCACTGTAGCTCACTTTAACATGATACAATATTGTGTCTCATAATTGGAACCGTCTGAGATACATAATTGAAAAGCACTTTCTGTGCATGTCACGGCCTCAGTTCAGCATCTGATCACTCAGAGTCTGAAATGGAAATAACATTTGTGTTTTTAAACGGTTTAAAGACAAAATCCTGCTCAGAAACAACTAATAGACAACTGGCAGGATGTAAAGTCATTGTGTTTTAAAGCACAGAAAACAAAGCAGTTGTTCAGTTTTCACGCCTCACATTCTAAAACATTACTTGTAATACACCTCTGCTCTGTTTTTAATTGATTGGCTCATGATTAAAGGATGATGCGGTACTGTGTGTTCAGCTGTCGATGTGTTAACACTCGGTGTTCTCACAGGAGCTCGTCTCTGGCTGTCATCGGCTTCATGATGATGTTCGGCTCGCTCATCGCCTCCATCTGGATCCTGTTCGGAGGCTATGTGGTGCCGAGTGAGGTGAACACGCCTGTCGCTACTTCTTCTCTCGTCCAGTCAAACGTTTTTTGTTTGTTGGGGGGTTTTTCAACTTTGGGATCTGATGTTATTTTAAATGTTGTTCCTTCCTCGCTCAAAATAAGAGAAGTCCAAAACTAAAGAGAAATGTCACAAACCTCAACCCACATAGCAACGTTACAGGACCAAACAACAGCTACGTGCTAACTCATCACGTCTTTGGCAACTTATATGAGGAAAGACTTGCTGAAGTTATACGTGGCTGTTCTGCTGACAGACGTCTGACTGATGTATGAGTGAGTGGATCTTCTCTAGTTTAACCTTTTAAGGCTGCAACACATCCGTTAGCTCCTATATCACCCTTGACTACCTGCAATTAAATGGAACATAATGATTACAAAGACTACGTCATTCACTCATTAATTCATCTTGTTCCTCCAGCTAATCCTCTCAGCTCTTATCCATTCATACATCATTCTGTTTGTCTTTATTATTCCGTCAGCTAGAAAGCTATACACGCCTCTTTTCGCCTCGTTTATCTCACCCACACAATCTCTAATCCACTACTTGGATCAGGACGCACAGGTCCACCAACATGTTTAACACCTCTGATGTCACCACAATCAAATGGGATTACTGAGGTTTTAACTATGACTCGAGCTGCGTCCATGCTAATGCGGATCAGTTCGACACGCAGCTTTCCTCGTTAGATTTGTCGCTCCGCCAGCAGTCAGTCAGTGTTTTCCAGCCTCACAGAGGGGATTCAGCACTGACCTGGTGTTTGTGACCGGATCAGAACCTCTCTCTGTGACTGTTGCTTCTTATTCCAGCTTATTCTGAGAATAATAAACTATGACATGCCCTGTGAACTCGGTAGTGACGCTGCTAAAAGCCTGTCAGCTACAAATAAAAGCACAGACGAGTATTAAAGACTTATTTGTTGCTGTATTCATATCGTCCTGCTCATAGCGGCCATGCACTGGATTCCAGTTATTCTGATAATGAGGCTTCAGCGGTCTGTACATGTTCTGGTAGCTGGGTTTAGGTTTATTTCTGAGGGCACATGCATACAACAACAAGAAAGTCTTTTTACTCAAGCTAAACTATTGTTTGTTCTGTTTTCTCCTAGTTTAAGTTAGAGAGTTTAAAAGTAATTTTGACCAAATCTGATATCAGGACGTCCCCCTCCAACCCAAGCCAGACAGGACACACTGTCCGGGGTTAAACTAAGATATATTTGTCCTAAAACGACCGTAACTAAGAAAGGAAATCCATCTGATTTGTCTAATTCAACCTGCTGAAGCCTCACGTTCGCTGGATTGTGTCCTGTGTTTGTCACAGTCAAGTTTTATTTCTGCAGACTTTTGGTTGAGTCCATCAGTTGTCGCCGACCTGTCAAAGGTGTCTAACAGCCAATAATGTTTCTGTGGCGTTAGGTAATAAAGTGACTTCCTGTAGTCTGTTTAGAGATATTTAAATACACATTTCAACATCCCTTTAGTTATCATTTTATTACTGACTGATTTTGTTCTGTGTTTTGATGTTATAGAGAAAGAAGTGGCTCCCGGGCTGGCTGTGTTCTTTCAGAACGCATTCATCTTTTTTAGGTGAGTATGGGACCATCACATATATCTAATCTGGGGGTGAAGTGATCCAGTAGGCTTGTGCTTCAACGTTGGTAGGTCAGTCCATGGACCGTGTGTGTAACGTGTTGGGAACCCCCCACACTGATCAGTTTGCTAAAGGCGAAGCTGCTGTGTTGTTATGTTACTAGCATGATGGTCCTGCTAGTGATTATCCTCCTTGATGGATGGATAAATGCTTCGAGTCTGATCGCCAGCTTACGTGATCGCCCACTGCTAGACGACGCCAGGCTGCGTTTCTCCAAAGTAGCACCGCCGCAGTCAAAACGGATTACCCTCGTTAAGATGACAGGACGGACCTGTATTCTAGTCTGGTCTACAACATGGAACTTGAATCAACCCAGTAAATGATCAGATATTAAAACACTGCCTGTCTGTAAACTACCAACCAAACGTATTTCTATGACGAAGGTATTGATTTCTGTGAAACGGTCCAGAACAACCGCGTTAAATGTTCATGTTGTGATGTTACACTTCGAGTTTACAGAGCAGGTTCAGCTTGTATCCATTCATGAGCGTCGCTTGCTCAACAACTACAGCTCAGTATCATTATCAGTAACAGGAAATGTCTTGCAGCTTCATGTTGTTTCCAGTTTGGGTGTGACTCAAGTGATACTTAACAGGAAAATTGTTTTAACCTACCCACGTGTTTTATAGATGATAAGTTTATGTGATGGCATAAAAAGGGGCTTGGTCCTCTGTGATGTTGGTTTCCAGGAACCTTTAACTGTTCACCTGCTTCACTGGGAGTTTGTGTCTTTGCCTCCTTTTTTTCTAAAATCAGCTCTTTGGTTTCGCAGACATCATTCTCTGCAAGATTGTAGATTTCCTCCTGATATGAGAAACTGATCAGGATGACTCATGTCCCTTTTTAAAAAATATCAAATGTGACGATCTTGATGGTCCATTAAACCTCTTGTGATGGAGGAACTTATGCTGACGTTGTGTTTCTTCCTCTCTGTCTTTCTGCAGCACTCTGATCTACAAGTTCGGCCGGACTGAAGATTTATGGGGTTAGAGGGTTTGTCTTATTGCTGACTGTCGGTATAAATGACACACACACACACACACACACACACACACACACACACACACACACACACACACACACGTGCAGTCAGTCAACATGTTTTGTAACCAGCCCAAACACACACACACAAATCCACAGATTGTTTTATAAACTGCATTTGCTTTTTAAATAGAAATCCGTCATTGCTGCTACACACACACACACAAACACACACACACACACACACACACACACTTTAGTTCTCTGTAGTTTAGATGCTTTTGTAAATGACTCATACTGTGTCTGTGCTGTTCTTGAGAAAAAAAAACTTTTCAAAGTGTTTGTATTTAAAATGACTGAACCTTTTTTTTTGTTTTGGACAAACTGGAGGAACTGGTTCATGTTCTTTGTTTCATTGTACATCAGGACCGGTTCAGACCCGGTGTTAATATCCGTCCTAAATGATCCGACCACAGCTGTTAAAAGTAGGTTGTGAACATCCCTACTTCCTTTCAAAAGAGGCCATGAAGACGTGCAGGTCCAACCACTGAACTAGAATCACAGCATCACCAGACTCCCTTAACAAATTGCGCAATTTAAAGAGTTGTTCATTGAGGAGAAACGTAACAAGCTTTGTGTAACTGCTATGACAAATTCTAAATCATTGGTGCCTTCTTGTAAATTCAGCATTAAATTAGAACATGAAGTGAACTAGTAACCACAACATCACCAGACCCCTTTAACAAATGGAGGGATTTTAAGAGTTGTGGAGTTAAAACAAACTTTCTTAACAGTAAACAGTTACCGTAATAGACCATTCCTGGGGAGATATCCAGACTTCCTTACAAATTGGGCAATTTTGAGACTTTCAGACTGACAAATTCTTTTTTAATTGGGCCTTATTTTTTTACAGACTGTATACATATAAAATTTTACAAAGACAGTAAACAGTAACCACAGTAAAAGTCCACTTCTTGGAGAAAGTCCCCAGACTCTCTTGAAAAAGCACTTGATTTTGAGAATTAGAAGAACTTTGTGAAACAGCTACAGCAAATTCTAAATCATGTGTGCCTTCTCTTTAATTCGACATTAAATCTTATACAGTCTGTTTGTTTTTTTTCACTGAAAACATGCCAAATACAGTTAACAGTAAGCAATATTGGCTACTTCTTGGTAAAAAGTCTCCAGACTCCCTTTGAAACTCTTAAAATTACCACATTTTTAGAGTCGGAGAGACTTAAAAAAAACATTGCCAAATGATGTCTCTGATGAATTTTAATAATTTAATAAGTTTGTCTAAATTCGGCTTTAAATGTAATCCATGAACTTGTTTCTTTCCGTGTAAAAGTGTCTGTCACGTCTAAAGTGTGTCTTTCCAGACTCCCTTGAAAAAACACTCATTGTTGTGAGTTATTGAAACACAAGAAACGTTTTAAATTCTTAACCATTTGGACCTTCTTGTAAATTCGGCAAATAACATTTAGTTCTTTGGGCTGAAAACTGTTCCCGTTGGTTCCAGTGTTGTTCCATTTTAATTTGCATATAAAGTGAAGCGGTAACTTCACATGTGCTGGATCAGGACGGATGTGAATACAAGGTCTGAACTGAGCTTCTCAGATGCTTCTCAAGTGTTCATTCATGCATTTATTCATTGTGTTGGGGGTTACAGTGTATTTTCACTGTAGTGAATCAGAAAGGGAAAATCATCGTTTGTTTAAGGAGGAGATAATTTATTGCTATAAATGCATTTTGAAGTGGATGTGAGCGAACACACCACCACAGAGGGAACAAAGCCCCTCCTGCTGTCTCGGCTGAAGCTGCTCATTCGTTCAGCACATGCACTGGATTATAATTGGATGATTGTTATTGTTTCTGATTCGTATTAGGGTCAGTTTCCTGTTGACAGATTAGTCGCTGTCGTTCTGCCTCAGGATCGAGTGTGTTTTTTAAAATAGGCTGTTTTGTCTTCTTGTACTTATTGTCCTCGTTTAGCTCGTTTCTACCAGAAAATGTCCTGTACAGTGAGATGTAAGTATTCAGTATACTCTGGATTTTTTTTTAAGTGGCCATTTTAAGTATTTAAGTATGGAACAAACCTTGTCAGTCAGACTGCTGTAGTAAAGGCATTAAACAGACTTCTTTACACTCCTTGCTTTTCACGTATTGATTATTTTATAACGTCCGAAAGACACACTAAGGTACAAGTGTTTCTTTTAAAGCTTTGACTTGCATGGAGTTAAAATCAGAGGGGAAATTGGGGAAGTAGGATTCAGGGGCACTTCCCAACATTTTTTATCATTTGTCTGACTTGTCAAAAGCTTCGAATATGTGAAAAATAAAGAAAATGTTTTATTGGACCCTGGAATCTGATAATTATTTAGACGTGTCCACAGCTCCTTCATTCGTTTAGGAAAATGCTGCGACGCCGTGCACGACAAAATGTCCCCGACTGTCTATCAGTGAGTGGGTGAGTAGACTGTTCCTCTGAATTAGACACATTGGGATGAAGGTGAAGTGACACATCATGACGCCGTCTGTCTCCACATGTTTTATTAATTATTATTTAACCCAGAGCAAAACTTTGTAATATCCAACTAACTGAGTTGATCTCACCGACACAGAAAGTCAGTTAATGTACAAAGGAGTAAAAAAAACAACAATATTTAAGCAGTGTTAGGAGGAGAGAAGCCAGACAAGAAGCAGAAAGCACCTTCAAAAACAGTCCAGCCGGTGAGAAAAGGCTCTGGTGTGATTGGAGAATAAAGATTAAGATTGTCATGGACAGATGACAGATCACCACCTTCAACCTCTGGTCATGTGCTTTTTGCTCGACTCGGACATAATTTCCTCACAGATGACAGCAAATTCCCACGTTTTTAAAAAGGTGCAGTGTGTAGAAATCATCCACCTGTTGACGGTTAATCTAAATTAACAGCAGATCACCAGAGTCACCATCAGCTCTTAGCTCAGAGTTTAGAAGGCGTGTAGAGCTCTGATTGTTGGTGTTGGACAATAAAAATGAATTTAGGATCAGACGTGATATGACAGAGGCTTGTCTGTGACCCTTTTACAGCAGACATTCCACTTGTTACAGCTTTTCCATTACGTCTTTACTAAAGTGCATATAAAACATATCAAATCACGTTATTATCGTAACCTGATTATTGTGGTCATGTAAACAGGCCTCGTGTTTAAAACTTCACTCGAGCCTTTCTGGCTTTGAAAAGTAAAACGTGAGTGTCTGCTGTGAAAAGGGTCGGTTGTGTTAGCCTGCTAACTTGGGTCGTCTAACAAGCTAGCTTTGGCCCAGCCTATCCTGTAACATCACTCTGGGCCACTCACTGCACAGCTAACCAAGCTAACTAGCTATCTGGTGATCTTCCCCAGTTGAGCTGCAGGGAAGACACATTTCTGCAGGCTACACTGGAAGTTAGCATCACTCTGGTTCCCTCTCAGAGATTTTGCTTGAGCTCGTTACAGGCAAACTAATTTCCAGGTTTTAACAGTCTATTTGTTAGCGGTATGAATATGATCAGTGGCTTATTTTTACATGTTGCACCTTTTGTAATGATTTAGCGGTTGCTGACGCCTCCGTAGAGTCTGTGCTCTGTGTTAGCACTTTATTTTACATCGGCAGAATTAATGCTGTGATTGTTAGAAGCTGCTGATGATCTGGTTGTATAATACCTACAAAAGTGCTTAGAAATAAACAGAAAAAATAGTGTACAGTTGTAAAAACAAAAACAAGAAATCTCCAGTAGTCTCACAGTTTCTCTTCCTTTAAAACTAGTGTGAAGTCGACGTCTATGAGCAGCAGTTCTCATCCCGTGTGATCGCTGTCTGCGTGTTGGTTTAACAGTTTCTCACAATGACTCTCCACAAGTCAAAGTGCACTTGGAACATCAAACGTCAAACCGATACACTAAAAATGTCTGTAAGCACCCTCTTTCAACTTCTCCTGAAAAGAAAACATTTTTCACAGTCAATCGTCAATTTGGCACAAAAAAACTTTAGACCTTGGTGATTATATTCAACATCTATGATTTGTAATTTGCAGCAGTATTAAATCAAATGAGAGCGGATATGAGGACAGTGTGGAGCTGGTTGCTAAATGGTTCAGTTCTTTCTCCTGCAGTGAAAGCTGAATGTAGCGCCGGTAAGAATCTGTGTTAGGGAGGAGCACAGCCGAGTCCAGCTGGCTCAAACAGTCCGAGCCGGTTTACTGCGGCGTGATGCAAGTGATGACATCAAACTGCTCCTCGCTGGGGCTGGTGGGGAGGGGATGGTGGACATACGAGCTGAATTGGAACAACTGGAAAAACACAAACATACAGTTTGTATTATAACTCCTGTGAGCACACTGAAGTGTTGATGTGTTTCACTGTGTCCAGACAACTGCTGTTTGTGATCAGCTGCTCTAAATATGCTTTATGATCTGATGTCCAACAGGACAAGGACGGACGGGTGTCCTCAACACAGACAGATAGATGGAAGGTCCACTAAACATTTCTGCAACTTCACAGCAAAACAGTTCCAGAAATGTTTAGTGGACTAAATGTCTCTCTCTCTCTCATATCAGTCACATGACTTCCTCATTAATGTAAAGCAGACTGTGTGAACCATTGTAGCCAAGATCAGCAGTGTGTGTGTGTGTCTGTGTGTCTCTTACGTCCTCTGGGATCTTGCAGGGCGGCTGCATCAGCCGTTTGATCTTCTTAAAGTGGAAGATGAGGACGTACGCCATCAAGAGTCCCAGGATGACGACGCAGGCGACGGGCACGACCACGGCCACAGAGATTTCTGCTTGGTTCAACTCGTGTTCTGGGAAAAACACACAAAAAAGACAATTCATGAAAAAAATTACGTTTTTTTGGACAAAAAAACCCAAAAAGTTTCATGTGGACCCGAATGAAGAGGAGGAAAACAATATGAAGAAGGAACGCAAAGTCATTCAGGAGAAAAAAAATCCAAGTGAAAAAAAAACCCCGTTTTCTCTGAATATTGTAGTTAAACTTAATTTTTTTTACCACTTTAAAAAAAAATTCTTTCCCCAGGAGGACGAAAATATATAAAAGAAATTCCAAGAGAGTTTTTCTCTCCTGAAAAAATGTTTTTGCTCATTGTCATAAAAAAAAATTATATTTATTTTATTTTTCACGGATGTAAAAACACATTCTGAAACTTGGACGTTTTGTTTCCAAGAAGAAAAAAAGTGTGAAATAAATGCAAAAACTTTTTTTTTTCAGACAAATATTTAGTTTTACTGTTTCACATCAAGTCTTCTTTTAATTTTCTCTTCCACAGTTGTCAAAACTAAAACTAATTCTGGAAAGATATTGTGGTATAACTGAATTTTCCATCAGTTCTCATGTCATGAACACAGGGGACAAAGACTTCCCTCAGGAGGAAAAAATATAAAAGACAATTCTTTCAAGAGGAAAAAAGACAAAAAAAATAAAAAATAATTGTAAAAAATGTCATCTGTGAAACCAAGCGATTTATTTTTCTCCTGATAAATACCTTTTTATTTTACCGTTTCACATAAAATCTTTTTTTATATTTTATTTTCACTTATTTAAAAAACTCTGGAACTCAAGAAGATCGTTATATATCCACTGATTGATTTTCATTCTGCTCTACAAGTGAAACAAACAACCAGCTCTAAGAGGCTCTTACTTGTCTTGGGGATGAGCTCACACTTGGTGCAGCTCGGCAGTCCGACCGGATATCCCAGGTAGATGTACTGGACCTTCACACAGTACCGCTCTCCCTCCTGCAGCCCGTTGATGGGCACTGAGGCCACGCTGTCTTTAAAGAGCTGCAGGGGAGTGGAAGGAGTTTGGATTAACACATAATACAGACAGAAGGTCAATATTCTCTCTTCATTTCACAAATATTGTTTCCAAAGATTATTTTCATCATCAAATCATCTGCAGGATATTTTTAGGACTAATGGAATAAATTATTCAATTTATGAAAGAAGACAACATGTCAAATATTACACATATACTAAACAGTAACTGATGTAGGCTACTTCTTGGAGAAAGTCACCAGACTCCCTTTAAGAATCACACTATTTAGTGAGTTGCTGAGTTGGGAGAAACTTTATAAACATTTTGAAACACTGTCTCTCATCAATTCATCATCATTTGTGCCTTCTTGTAAATTTGGCAAATGTTCTACATTATGTTCTTTGTTTGTGTCCTTGATGTACGAGTTCATTTAAATGTAGATTGTGGTAGTGAGATGTGCTCCCTCAGGATGTTAAAACCAGGTCTGAACCACTTCATGGTCTGAGATCTGGTGTATTATCTCTAAACTGATGAGGTTCCTCACCTTCAGCTTCTCTCCTTCCTTGCCCAAGTACACTCTGTGTTTGGCGTGATCTGCATGTTCCTTTGCGAGATCGTTGTCACTGCTCAGATGTACCATCAGTGACCCGGGCTGGGCGGTCAGATCGACTACAGGAGTGCAGGAGTCATCTGAGAGAGCGCAACAAGCACACTGAAGATCAGGACAGATCCACACCAGGCCCGGAGGCTCGCCTAAACACATCACTCTGTGGTTCACACCATGGTTAGGCTGGTTAACGCCCGGAACCACATGACAGACAGCGGCACTACGACGCTGATGTGCCGCCTCAAACGAGCCCACTCAAACTATAGAAAGCCGATGTAACTGAAAGTAAATGTTACCAGTCGTGGGTCTGAAATTAGTCACTTCCTGACAGTTAGACCGCTGTCATTCAACACCTCTGAACCTCACGACTGTAATCAAGAGTGTCTTGTTTGTTTCTGCTCAGTGACGTTTTTAGTGTAATATAAAAGATAACAGCATCATAAGCTGCACACAGTCACAGACACTCGTACAAACTGAACGATGTGTGAAGAATAAATAGATTCATTCAGAGAGCTGGGTAGAGGGATCCTTTCTCGATTTCCCTGTGAAGAGAGTTTACTCACAGAGGAATAACTGAACTGAGCTAAAGTACTAACGCTTCCAAAGATCCTTTATTAAGTTCCCTTGGAAGATGGTTTACTAGAAAGATGTGAGAAACTTTGTACCAAACTGAATTTCTATCTTTGGTCGTTACCTGTTGAATCACTGAAGGCTGCAGAAAGCCACCGTGATAAAAGAAGAGTTTGAAAAACACTCTCCGTCCGACCCTCTTATTAATCATCCACTTTTTTTAATGCAGTCTCTGCAGTGGAGAGCTCTCAGATCAAGCACATCTTTTGTTGCCGGTGTGTATATTAATCTGCATTATTTCAATACATGCAAACCCATAAAAACACAAAACAAAGGTTCTTAATTCTGGGTGCAGGTGTTGGTTTCTCACTGTGATTGCTGCAGGCTTCCACCTGGCTGGACTTCAGGCCTCGTCTCTCTGCCTGGATTCGCAGCTTCACGCAGCCCAGCTCGTCCACAGCTTTGAGTGACGTGACATCACATGAAGTAGAAGATATCTTCTCGCAGGCTGGAACATTTATCCACTTCTCGCTATCAAAACTTAGGATTGAGAGCAGAAACAACAAGAGGTTAAGAGAAATAACTGAGTTGGTGTCATGTGGGGGCAGATTCACAGGACAGCCATCAGACCTCACCTGCTGTACTTAACCGTGTAGGTAACATCTGTATCCTCGGTGCCGGGAGTCCATTTCAGAAGCCAGTTATCAACATGGATGTCCTGCGGTGGTGCTGGTGGCACCTCACAAAGTACTGGGAGTGATGGGAACGGACACGGAGAGATCAGCGAATAAGAAGGTGTGTGACAGGAATACAAGAAAGGACACATTTCCTGCAACTGTAATGACTAAATCTGATCTTTGAGGTTTTTTTTTTGTCTTTTTCTGAACAACCATAACTTATATTAATTCTTTTGTATGAATAATAATGCACTAAGTCATCCAAATATAATTAAAGCTCCTTAATTGGCCACTATTGCTTCACTTTCTCGCACTTTTCTGCCCTGATTAAAACTATTAGTTTGATTAAAATTATACATAAAAACAAGAGTGTGTGATTCAACTACATTCGGCTGTTTCCTGTGAGCTGCCAGTAAAAACTGATGTTTCTGATAACAGTTCTGAGTGTTTTGTCAATTTTTCCTGTTAATCAGATTAAACAGTGTAATGTTACAGCTTCCTTTAAAGAACAAGAACATTGCACAATGGAAGATGCCAATTTTACCACAATAACTTCTATAAAATAAATAAGACATTATGTTGCATTTTATCTGACACACTCAATTCAACCAGACTTTAAAAGTGTGAGTTTTAGAAGTGGAGTCTGGTCTATGTGTGTGTTTGATGGGTTCAGTTTATGCCGATTTTACCACAATGCCTTATTTAAAACAATTACAACATTAGATCATGTTATCTGTGACGGCCAGCTCCGCTGACACACAGTGACCTTTAAATAGCCAGTTGTTTAATGGAGTCTGGCTTGCTAGCTTACAACACTTTTCTAATATAAAAGAAGTTGTTGTTGCGGACCGTCCGGTCCGAACCTGTGTGTGTCAGCTTGGCTAAATTCGGACACCTCTCCATTTGTCACATGCGCACAGACACACATAGAGGATGTTGCCTCACAGTTAACACACACAGAGAGCGCACACACAAACGGCTAGGCTAGCCATGCTAGCTAATATCGAAACGGTTAACGGTTATCAACGACTCTTACCTCGAGCGACGAGCTGGACGCACAGCGCGATGACCAACATCGTGACGGCGTCATTTCACAAACGGAACCGAGTCTGGGTCAAACATGGAGGTATCGAGTCCGTCTCCATGTCGGCTGTAAGCGATCAGAACAACCGTCACATCAACTCAAGCTCGGCCGATGACACACTTCCTCAATTTGGGAAAGAATCTGTGGAAGTTACGTACTTCAGACTTCTGCCAAAAACGGACTTCCGGACACGCCCCTTAAACGCCCCTGGGAACTCGAGGAGGAACTCTTTTCTTTTCATTTGTTTCACACTAAAAGAAACTTCCCTGCACTTTTCTTTCACTCTTTTCACACATGAGAAAAGACAAAGAAATCTGATTTTTCCTGTTTGTAAAACCGAGAAAAAAAACATTCAAGTTGATATTTTTTTTCCATCAGTGAAACCAACAAATTATTTTTTCAGAAATATTTATTCAGAAAAAATAAATAAAAACATAAATAATAGATTTGTTTTGCCTCGTGTTAAACTGAGTGAAAACAAACATCTGAATTTTTTTCTTCCTGATTTTTTTGTTTCAACACCCCCCCCCCCCCCCCCCCCCCCCCCACAAAAAAACCCAATCTTTTTATGTGTGAAACCGAGTGGAAGAAAAAAAAAAAAACAATATTCAGGATGATATATTTTTTCATGCATCGTGTGAAATCAAACACATATTTAATTAAGAATAATTTTTTTCTTGTGTTTGAATTTGTTCTGTGCGAAACAAAGCAAAAAAAATTATAAATAAAAAAATTCAGGATAATATCATTTTTTCAGGATGATTTTTTTCAACCAATCAAATAAAAAAATAAATAAAAAAGATATTCAGAATGATCTTTTCCTTGTGTGAAAGCTGGTGAAAAAAATATATTTTCTTGTTGAAACAGATTTCTTTCTGCGTGTGAACCCAATTTGGTTTTGAGGTTTTGTGGTGTGTGAGATAAGAAGCAGGATGTGATGGACTGCGCTTCTTCACTGTGTTTTCTTGAACTGTGACCTTTGGCAAAGATCACATCTGTCCAGGAGAAAGAAAACAATCCGACAGGACACAGAAACACCAGCAGAGGGCGACATGGACCAGCAGGAGGGCTCAGCTCGGTCCACACAGTCTTCATTACAGAGGAACAAAGTCCAGAGTCAGTCTGTTTGACACAATGTGGACTTTGAAGCTGCACGCAGCCATAAACTGTAATAGTCCTCTGGCTTTAGTTTAATGTTTAAGCCAAAGACTGAATCAACCTGAATTTGACGGTTCAGGTGTGTCTCACTGCAGCGAGCCGGCCTTTCAGTTTCATTATGACACAGATGCCAACAAGTACAGACCAGCAGACCAGTTACCCTCCAGTGAGGCATCAGTACTGGATACCAGTTACACAGAGACTTGACTTTAAAATCCTCTGTCACACTCCGTCAGTTTAGTTTCGTATATTTTCTGAATATCGACCATGAATCAGTTTATAAAAGCCATAAACAGGAAAAATATTAAGGGGGTGAAGACTTTTTCTAGACACTTTAATCTCAGCTTTGTGGGCGTCTTTAAATCAACCAACACCAACTAATGTTCAGGAGGAAGACGATGAGGCTGAGAGACGTTTAGGACGAAGACGATGAGGCTGAGAGACGTTTAGGACGAAGACGATGAGGCTGAGAGACGTTTAGGATGAAGACGATGAGGCTGAGAGACGTTTAGGACGAAGACGATGAGGCTGAGAGACGTTTAGGACGAAGACGATGAGGCTGAGAGACGTTTAGGATGAAGACGATGAGGCTGAGAGATGATCAGGTGCGTCCTGAAGGAGGGAGACTGAGTGATCCCTTCACAGGTGAACAGAGTCCACTCACACCTGATGTCTCCACATCATCCTCGTGATGTCAGATCTGCTCTCACTTCCCCACACTAACGCAAATATACATACACACACGCACACAAACAGGAGGAAGTGATACATTTATTACACAAATAAAGACTTTTATTCATGTAAACACTGCTGGGGTTAAAGATTAACAGAGTTAAACTGACTGTTAGAAGCAGAAACTGTAACATGAGGAGTAAAATGAGTCGTTCTGACGCCAGGGTTTGGTATAAGAAGTGATTTATTTCATCTTGATGATTGTCCATTAAGATGGGCGCAGTAGACGAGAGAGTTGTCGAGACGTACACTGACATCACTGCTTCCACTCACTTCACCAGTACACAGCTTCACAATATGTTTATATACAGTTTTTTTCCACAGACGTTACAACAGATGCTGAATGTTGAGGCGATGCAGACAGAAGCTCTGCAGCAAGAATCAAACCTCAGCAAGTTAACTCATGGTTGTCTTCTTGACATTTTCCCATCATATTCTACACTTTCTGCCTCAAAACATCCACAAACATCATCGTCACATGGCAGATTCAGAAAAGGGCAATTTGCATGTGTTGTTATAAAGTAGATGGAAGTGACAACAACTGTTTCATAATCTATACAAGTCCACAGCGAGGCGGCCGTCTCCGTCTCCTCGCTGCTTCTGTTCACAACAGAACATTTTCTCTCAGTCTTTGTTGAAGTGAAGTCACAGACTGAAGGATTATGATGAACATGTGAGGTAAAACTTAGAGGTTCTGCTGTGACGACCCAGTTTCTCCTTCGAAAGCATAAAAACAAACATGACAGATGAACACAGGAAGACGTTTAGAGCCACCGTAAAAAAATCCGTTCTGATGTTTTATTCTCAGTTCTCTTTTCACAACTTCTGTTCTCAGAATTCAGACTTTTGTTCCTTAAAGTTCTGGGAGGATTCAAGAGTCGGACAGAACTCAAAAAAATGTTCTTACAGCGGCCGCTAATCGTCCTCCGCGATATGTACATTTAAATGAAGAAATACAAGGAAAATATCTTTGATAGAAAAACAAAATTTAACCAATATGGCACCAAGATTCTATAAGAATCATAAATGGAATGAAAATGTTTCCAAGTGCTCGCGTTAAAATTAATACAAGCTTCAGAGACACACACAAAACTTTCCTTTAAAAATAGTGAACAAAAGGTTGGATTAAATCCGGTTCTTGCTGATAAAATGCAGACAAGAACTAGAAGAACAGAAATAAATTCCTAACCACTTCCTTCTTTTAAGTTTTGAACTCGGGACTGTTCAAGTATGAAACTGGATCTGATCCGATGTGGAGACGCCTGAACACGTCTGGGATGGATTGTTCCTGTTCAGGTCAAACTACCCTGTTAAAAGTTTAAAGTCTTTCAGAGACGTTTCAGCAAAATGTTAAACAGCACAACTATTCTAAAAATTACTGCGTTAGCAGGTAACAAAAGACGTTTGGCGCGTCGGGTGCAGATCCAGATCTTCAGGAAGAACAAACATCTGGATTCTGCTCTGACCCGGAGCGTTCACTGACGGGAGGACAGCTCAGAGATTACTTTTTAACTTCTGGGATTAAAATGTAGATTTTTTCTTCAACTCAACAGAATATATAACAAAGATCTAGTGGTTTTAATTCCTACGTATTAATTCTTTAACTGGCAGTGACCCGCACTGCCTGAGCTGCTGCTGAACTCTCCTGAATAAAACCTTCCTGGAGGAGGATCGACTGCAGGACTGCAGGATCAGACGGTGTCAGGTTCATTTACGACCAACTAAGATCAGACGCTCTCTTGTTTACTTTTAATCTGCCAGACTCCACTCAGCAGAGCTTTGAAGAAAGTCATTTTTACGTTTATTACTGCATATTGGGGGAAACTTTACAAACAGGCAACTTTTATGTATAAATATATTTTTGGTGGTTAGACTCAGTTAATAGTTTTTTCTCGCCCTAAAGGATTTTACTGCAGCCAGGTTTTAAAATACTGGAATTTAATAGATGATAAGATTCCTACATTTATTTTTTTCTAATAATTTAATTTAGTAAAATATGTGATTTGCAGTTGAAGTCATATTTTGTTGCTTCAAACGCAGACTGAAATCTTATCTCTTCTTGCAGCGGCACTTTGAAAACATTTAAATTTATTTTAGATCTGCTGTGATCGATTGTCCTCCTCAGCCACCGTAGCGCCGTGTGCAGGTGGGTGAGGTTTGGCCGACAGCTGGAGCGTTCTGGAGCCGCCGAGTAGAGTGAGTCACGACAGCGAAAGCTCAAACTGCAGATTGACACGTGATTCACAGAGACTTGAGATATTTCCAGGTAGTTTGAGGCGGGCAGTTTAACTGCGTGAACGCAGAGAGAGAGAAGTACGATGTCGGGATGTTCATAGTTTGCACATGATTTATCAATTGATTGATCTACCGGACAAGAGGCTCCACGACCATCACTAAAATAATACAGGTCCAGTGGAGTAAACAGATGACGCGACTCGCTCTACTCGAGGGCTCTGGTACCTTCATGTCATATCCACTGTTGGAGTCAATCAAGCGCTCTGAGGTCGTTTTATTGGACTTAGTCTGCTAATACTAAATTACTGTTAGCTAATTAGCACCTTTAAGCTACTTATGTTAACTCAATAAACAACATGAAAGTAAAACATCATCAACACACTGCGACACAGTTGAATCCTCTCAGCCACAGAGTGATGGCACATTAGAGTGACTGCAGGCTTCAAACAGTGGCTGTCTGAGACGAGGGGACAGAAATAAACAACATATTTTAATCAGCGCTGACAGTACTTCCTGGTTGGCAACAAATTCAGGTCCGATGAGGATGTGCGTCCTCTCCTCGTTTCACAGTGACAGCTGGAGAAAAGGCACGCCGCACATTTTCCGCAACTTCCTGAACATCATCCTCCCTTCAAGCTCCTCCAACGAACGTCTTTCGGCGTGCGAGCCTTCAGACACACATGTCTACGATGCCCTCGTCTGTGATCAGAAGTGGACTCTTGAGCCCAGGAGCCATGTCCTTCATCTTCACCTGCTCCAAGTCACCCTGCCAGGAGTTCTCGACCGCCCCGGAGGAGGACTGAGTGCTGCTGGGCTGCCGCAGGCCGGAGCTGCCACCTGTGGAGTAAACGCCAGAGTCTCCGCTGCCACTGCTGTCCTGACGGCTGTGTCTGCCACTAGAGACATGAAGCAGAGAGAACCTTTAGTCATTTACGCTGATAAATAAGAGAAGATCGTATTAAATGCTCTAAGGAATATAAATCTACCTGCTGTCTGGCTCCAGGCCTGATGTGGGTGACGGCAGGGCCTCAGGGGGAGGGTTGTGGATCTCCAGGACCGGTTCTGGACAGATGATCACCTTATCACACAGGAGCTCTGACTCTGAGTCCGGGGTGAGGAGGCGAGGAATGTCAGAGCCAGGTGAGTCACAGATATACTGGAGGAAGAGGACAGAGTCCGAGTTATTTGTCTGCCAACGATCAAAGGTGAACTGTGAATCTGAAGCGTGCGGCGGCTTCGTACCGTCTTGAAGAGTGGAGGCAGCTGGTTGGTGGGGCAGAAAGTGGACTTGATGGTCTTGTAGGTCCTGTAGAAGCCGAAGACAGCAACCAGCACCAAGAGGAAGCAGACCAGCAGGGAGGCCAGGAAGTACAGAAAGATCTGCCACCACGGTATCGCACCTGTTAGAGTGTGAACACAAAGACAGACAGGTGAGATCAGATCTGCAAGTTGTATTCATCTTCTTCATACACTCACACAGGTAAACACATCTCACACAGGTAAACACATCTCACACAGGTAAACACATCTCACACAGGTAAACACATCTCACACAGGTAAACACATCTCACACAGGTAAACACATCTCACACAGGTAAACACATCTCACACAGGTAAACACATCTCACACAGGGAAACACATCTCACACAGGGAAACACATCTCACACAGGTAAACACATCTCACACAGGGAAACACATCTCACACAGGTAAACACATCTCACACAGGTAAACACATCTCACACAGGGAAACACATCTCACACAGGTAAACACATCTCACACAGGGAAACACATCTCACACAGGGAAACACATCTCACACAGGGAAACACATCTCACACAGGGAAACACATCTCACACAGGTAAACACATCTCACACAGGTAAACACATCTCACACAGGGAAACACATCTCACACAGGGAAACACATCTCACACAGGGAAACACATCTCACACAGGGAAACACATCTCACACAGGTAAACACATCTCACACAGGTAAACACATCTCACACAGGTAAACACATCTCACACAGGTAACACATCTCACACAGGTAAACACATCTCACACAGGTAAACACATCTCACACACGGTAAACACATCTCACACAGGTAAACACATCTCACACAGGTAAACACATCTCACACAGGTAAACCATCTCACACAGGTAAACACATCTCACCCAGGTAAACACATCTCACACAGGTAAACACATCTCACACAGGTAAACACATCTCACACAGGTAAACACATCTCACACAGGTAAACACATCTCACACAGGTAAAACACATCTCACACAGGTAAACACATCTCACACAGGTAAACACATCTCACACAGGTAAACACATCTCACACAGGTAAACACATCTCACACAGGTAAACACATCTCACAGGTAAACACATCTCACACAGGTAAACACATCTCACACACGTAAACACACTCACACAGGTAAACACATCTCACACAGGTAAACACATCTCACACAGGTAAACACATCTCACACAGGTAAACACATCTCACACAGGTAAACACATCTCACACAGGTAAACACATCTCACACGTAAACACATCTCACACAGGTAACACATCTCACACAGGTAAACACATCTCACACACGTAAACACATCTCACACAGGTAAACACATCTCACACAGGTAAAACACATCTCAACAGGTAAACACATCTCACACAGGTAAACACATCTCACACAGGTAAAACACATCTCACACAGGTAAACACATCTCACACAGGTAAACACATCTCACACAGGTAAACACATCTCACACAGGTAAACACATCTCACACAGGTAAACACATCTCACACAGGTAAACACATCTCACACAGGTAAACACATCTCACACAGGGAAACACATCTCACACAGGGAAACACATCTCACACAGGTAAACACATCTCACACAGGGAAACACATCTCACACAGGGAAACACATCTCACACAGGTAAACACATCTCACACAGGGAAACACATCTCACACAGGTAAACACATCTCACACAGGGAAACACATCTCACACAGGGAAACACATCTCACACAGGGAAACACATCTCACACAGGGAAACACATCTCACAGGTAAACACATCTCACACAGGGAAACACATCTCACACAGGTAAACACATCTCACACAGGGAAACACATCTCACACAGGGAAACACATCTCACACAGGGAAACACATCTCACACAGGTAAACACATCTCACACAGGTAACACATCTCACACACGTAAACACATCTCACACAGGTAAACAATCTCACACAGGTAACACATCTCACACAGGTAAACACATCTCACACAGGTAACACACATCTCCACAGGTAAACCACATCTCAACACAGTAAACACATCTCACACAGGTAAAACACAATCCACACAGGTAAACCATCTCACACAGGTAAACACATCTCACACAGGTAAACAACATCTCACAGGTAAACACATCTCACACACGGTAAACACATCTCACACAGGGTAAACACATCTCACACAGGTAAACACATTCACACAGGTAAACACATCTCACACAGGTAAACACATTCTCACAACAGGTAAACACATCTCACACACGGTAAACACATCTCACACAGGTAAACACATAATCTCACACAGGTAAAACACATCTCACACAGGTAAACACATCTCACACACGGTAAAACATCTCACAGGTAAACACATCTCACACAGGTAACACCATCTCACACACGGTAAACACATCTCACAAGGTAAACACATCTCACACAGGTAAACAACATCTCACAAGGTAAAACACATCTCACACAGGTAAACACATCTCACACAGGTAAACACATCTCACACACGTAAACTACATTCTCACCACAGGTAAACACATCTCACACACGGTAAACACATCTCACACAGGTAAACACATCTCACAAGGAAACAACATCTTCACACACGTAACACATCTCACACAGGTAAACACATCTCACACAGGTAAACACATCTCACACAGGTAAACACATCTCACACAGGTAAACACATCTCACACAGGTAAACACATCTCACACACGTAAACACATCTCACACAGGTAAACACATCTCACACAGGTAAACACATCTCACACAGGTAAACACATCTCACACACGTAAACACATCTCACACAGGTAAACACATCTCACACAGGTAAACACATCTCACACAGGTAAACACATCTCACAGGTAAACACATCTCACACACGTAAACACATCTCACACAGGTAAACACATCTCACACAGGTAAACACATCTCACAGGTAAACACATCTCACACACGTAAACACATCTCACACAGGTAAACACATCTCACACAGGTAAACACATCTCACACAGGTAAACACATCTCACACAGGTAAACACATCTCACACAGGTAAACACATCTCACACAGGTAAACACATCTCACACTGCCACTTTGAGAGGTCAGTTGATGTCTCTTGGCCAAAAAGCTGCAACTTACTCTTCATTTTACAAGAAGCAGCAGAGGAAGACTTGAGACTGATTGTCATGAATAAGCAGCCATTTTCACACCACTCTTTATCTTCATCTCAGTGAATCACAGTCAAAAAACCCTACTTTTCATTTCTTTAGTGTCATTTTAAGACCCCCTTTTCCAATAAATGGTAACCAACATATTCCTTTGTGATAGACAAAGATTTCTGGCCTGTGTGCTCGACCTGGTCACAGCAGAAATCAGTACAGATAAATAAATCTGAATGTTTTTGTGAAATGTTTGGATGTGGAAGTGACGCAGAGATGATACTTAAGGCTTCTCTACACAGATGCTTCATATATTTACAACTCGAGTAACTTAATGAGGTTCACTCACTACCTGAATAACTGCACTCTGAAATGTTTTTTTTCTTTTGGCTTCATGCCTCTTTTCCTGCCATGCTACGCCCCATGTGTGATGTCTGCCTCTGCACGTGTCTGCCTGCTGCTCGCCCACACTCGGTCTGCTGACTGAAGGGAAAACACGGAACCCACCAAACGTTTGTTTTTGGTTTTACCACGTGGAAAGTTGACAGCTTCAACCGCCACCCGTGTGTCACATCTCTGAGACAGAATTTATGACTCTGATGTCTCGATCTTTGATCATGAATGTCACATATATTATATATTCTGATCTCAGCGTCAGGACTCTTGAATTGGTGAAGGTTGCAGATATTTTCAAAATAAAACCATGACGTCAACAGCAGACATTTGAAAATAAGATCACATCAACACAATATGATCATAGTTAACACTTTACAACTCTGTACGGACTCTGGCCGACACTTTGACCACTTCGGGCGTGTACACTGTGTTACCTTCAGTCTTCATGCACTGTGGGGAGGTGAAGCTGCTGCTCTTGTTGTAGAAGTCGGAGCGAGTCTGGACCATCACACAGTACAAAGTCCAAGGCTTCAGGTGGGGCAGCGTCACCAGGTTAGCGCTGCTGCTCACCAGCTGGGCATCTGAAGCCTGAAGATTTAAAAAGGTGGATGTGTGATGGATGTCTGTTAAATACTCAGTGGACGTCATATCCACTCAGATGTCCATTAGAGCCACTTTATAACTTTGTCCAATCATTTGTGGTCGTGCCAACAGTCAGCACCAGACACTGTTTGACATCATCAGCACTCTCTCGATACGATGACTGATGGTCGTCAGCTGCGGCAAATGTCTGGTTTGACTGAAGTGCATTAACAACAGCTCAGGTCGTATCTTGGAGTCAAATGTCTACTTTGCAGAAGAGGTGAGACACACCGAGAGCATGTAAAGAGATTCCTCATTCAAATACCTGTGTGGAGCTACACTCTGCAATGACCTTCAAACAAACAGGAGTGGCTCTCAGATATGTTGAAATGTGAAGGCTTTGCTGTTTCATACGTGCTAAATGTACGTCAGAGAAAATGATAATTGAGTGTTGAATGAATCTAAATCCTTTTCATGTTTAAATACAGTCGACTGTTGGGCACAGAGGTATGCACTCTACTGAGTGCCACCCTAGTTGTGAAATCATTGGTACGTCTCTGAAAAGGATTGTCTTGTGTCTAAATGGTGCTCTATAAATAAATAAATACATTTTTCAAAAACAAGAATGAGGAGATGAGCCTTCACTGAGACTTTTTTTCTTTTAGAATATTTTCAGTATTATTCTAATGTGACTCATTCTCCAAGCTATTTGTTATTATTATTACTGTTTTTGTTTTCAATCTTTAAATCACCCGCACACTCGTCAGCTGTGCGTCAGCTCTGTGGCCCTCGTCAAACCAGTTTAGAGATGTTGCTGCACTTTTATAGTCAAGCACCTGGCAGGAAATCATGCCGATTTCTCGCGTGTGATTCGGCACCTTGTTGCACAGACAGGAAACTGCTCTGCTCAGAGTTTAGGGCACAGATCAAAACCACTAAACCAACAACATGCGCAACAGAGGCAGACACCAGGTGCTCTGCTGCTGCACGCTCAGAGATGTCGCCAGGTGGTTTCAAGGACTGAAGACAAAGTGGGAAGTGTGAAGAGGAGAAACTGTGTCATTTTCTGTAAACTGTGACAATCTGTCCTGCTGTTTTTAAAGAAGTATCTGTAGAGAAGGTATCACTTAACAAAACAGCAGGGATGACAGCTCTACCTGTGGGTCTGTAGAGCTGTCCCAGTAGACGATGTGGTAGTACAGTTTCTCCACTTCTTCCCTCATGGAGCTGTTGTTTCTGGTCAAAGGGTCGGAGATGTTGACGTCCAGGTCGTATCCAGCAAGAGCAAGAGTCACTTTCCTCGGAGGACCCAAAGCAGCTGGTGGGAAATATTAGAGAAGATATTAGATCCAACAAAAGAGAGATTCAGGGTCATTTCCTTCTCCCCCTTTATTTGAAGCTTCAGTAGCAACAATCTTATATCAATTTATAATTAAATAAAGTAGTTTCACAATATCATCATCATCATACAGCCTCTGATTGGACACAGGTTGCACTCAATTATTTCCTGAGTTTTGTAGAGATTAAAGACGGTAAACAAGTTATCTCAGAGATCTCAATCATGTGATGTGAGCAGCTGATCGTTTATCTAAGAATCACCACACCTTCTGACTGTTTACTTCTACATTTCCTTGATCGTGAAACTCGACTCTGTGGTTTTGACAGTTCAGAACTGCACAACTCAGAACACACGCAAAGGTCATCATAATCCCGGTGTTGTTTTTCTCACAGCTCCGTCTGCTTCACTTTGTGGTTGTTTGCTCTGTTGTTCAGCTCTCTTCCGTCACTCTGTCTTGATGGTTTGTGGTGAAACAGACGCCGCCATCAGCGCCACCCGTCTTCATCTCATCCTCCCCCCTCTCTCTCTCTCCAGCTCACCTTCTTTATCAGGGCAGAATTCCTTCTGCACCCAGTCCGAGTGATTCCCGTTCAGGTTGGCTCGTACACGAAGCACGTAGATGCCCAGGTAGTGCAGGTCGAACTCTGTGAGGTCACATGACCTGTCTGGCTTCTCTTCACACGCCATGGACCAGGTCACCTTCTTCTTTGTGGACCTCAGCTTGTACTTCCTGGAGGGGAGAGAAAGAAAGAACATGAAAAATACTGATGGGAACGTTTTAGATAAAGGCAGCTGCAGAAAAGCACAGTTACCTGTTAATAAATGCATAATGAAGAATGAAATAATCGTAACAGAGCCACAACAGAAACCTTGGTGTGTTTGTAATCTATAACCTGGTCATTCTCAGATACTGGGTCACATTTTACTTAAGTCAAATTCTTTCATAGGCTTTTTTTTCAGATTCAAATCTACAGTCAACATTTGAGCCACATGAGGGGAGTTTGCTGGTAAACACGGTGCTTACAGTAGAATTTCAATGCTGGAAAGATAACGCTATGCAATATAAACACTTAAATATGATTTGAAATTGATGCTACATGACCAGAGAAAACAGGGCTGTGATATTTAACCATTCCACATACACAGAACTGTTAACCTGGGATGTTTTAAAGCTGCATTTGTACAATTTCTGGAACTTCTTCAGTCTGAAATGTTGCACAAGAGGAAGATGTCACATGTTTGGTAATCAGAATAAAACTCTGGCCACGCTGCAGTTTCCCAGTACCAAGTATGAGGAACTGCGGGCGACAAGTCAACTATTATCTCCTAGATTCCAGTAAAGAGTTGAATTACATATTCTCTCGGAACAACTGTCATCAGAGTTCTTGTGGAGGACAGCTGCAGCTCTCAGTGCAGACTGAACCGAACTGACGAGTTTACAGCAGCACATCTGTCTCTGTGAGGCTGTGATGGTCTTTAAAAAGACAAAAGAAAGAAGTTGAGATCTTTAGCAGTCATAGTGAACTTAATGTGAGCTGGACAAAGAGCGTTGTCAGTAGAGACACACAGGAAGTCAAGCCTTTTTTTTAAGCTTCATGTGCCACTAAGCTGCTTTCATAGGACTGAACCGGGCTCCTCCTCCGGCGATGTGTCCAGGTTTTAACATCTTTGGTCTGGACTGGGAGCCTGGAGCAACGGGGAAGTGTTGAGGTTTATGTCGCTGGTACAGGGGGGACTTTGGACCAGGACAAGCCAGTTCACCTGGTCAGTGAGTGAGTATGCACAACACCAGAGCCCTGGAGCCAGTTCATCGTTATTCTTCTAAATTCCACTCTTTTCCTGCCAAAATGTCTGCTGCGAAAAGTATCTATTGCTCTGGAGGGAAAAATGAATGTCTGAATGTGATTTCATTACTTTTTTCCACTCTGGACTGAAGCGGTGGAGAACGACTGACCTCCTCTGAGCCACATCACTCATGCTGCATGAAGTTAAACCAGGCAACTCATCAATAACCTCAATGTTGATCCAAAGTGAAGTTAGAGGAGCTTTACAGATTAAAACTCGTTTCATTTAACTTGCCGTTTTCCCTCGTGTATCATGTTCGTATGTGTGAGTGACACTCACGCGACGTATTGTGTGGTGAAGGTGACGCTGTGACCCTCTGCAGCGCTCTGGTCCCAGCCCCAGGTCAGGACGTAGTTGGTGTTTACGGTCACCATGGCCAAGTTGTGTGGTGCAGCCACCTCTGCTCCAGCTGAAACACAATCAGAGGAAAACCACATGACGACACATTTCACAACAACATTTAATCGCATTTAAACTCAATGTGTTATCCTATGACAAAGAAAAGCTCAATATTCTGACATTTGAGAAGCCATCTGTTGTATTTGGGTTGGACTAAATTAAAGAGAAGGTCGTCTCTATGTCAACACTTCCTGCTACTAAATATTTAACAGCAGCTGTTTAATGCCAAATATTTAAAGTTTAACTTTTGAAAAGTCTATTTATGGAAGAAAGACACTCAAACTCAAAATCTTAATATTTAGAAACTCACAAATATGTATATTGTCCATAAGTGATAAACCTCCCTCTTCTCAGAGGTAACACTGTTTGAAGCTAAACAGGTGGCAGGGTCCACCACATATAAACAAAGTAAAGCTAAGGTCAGTTTGATGAGACATAAAAAAGAAAGAAAGAAGTAAAATCTTCCTTTAAGGATTAACCAACAACTAGGGCTGCACAAAAAATCGTTAAAAAATCGCGATCTCGATTCACACATACACGTGATCTCATTTGTACACACAGCGATTCTGAAGCATTTTATATCTCGAGCCGAATCACAAACAAATGCTCCTAATTTCCTCCCGGATTTTTTGACGCGCCCCCAAACGCAGCACGGCCGCTGCCTCCTCCCTCAACCTGTGGTAAAGCGTCTTTACAACACGTGATTCAGTGGCGGAAGCCCACCTGCAGTTGAGTGTTTGGAAGGAGTGTGAGAAGCTGTTTTTAGACAAGGCAGCAAGCCGCCAATCTGCCCGTCCTATTGACGGCTAGGTCCGCGGTTTTAGACAGAGGGCGGCAAATTGGGGGTCTGTTTTGGTCCGCCGATTTGCTGCCTCGGACGGTACACTTATTTCCGCCTCGACTGCTAGCTTGTTGTTGTAGCGACAAACTAGGAACGGTCGCTACTTTCAAATTAAAAGCCCCCCGCTAAGAACCCAGTTCTAAACTCCAATGGGGTGCAATGTAAAGCTCTTATTTTGAAGACAAATTTGTTGTCAACTGTTTGCAGCCCAACTTCGGGCTTCACGTCACGTCACCTCTGAGGCGGCTTTTGGAAAAGGAAGAATATTATGCCTCCGTTTTAGAAAGCCGATCACAGCAGCTATCACATATCACCTAGCCAAAGCTACGGCCCCAATAAACACTGTACAACATGAGGTATTACAGGATGCCCTCTCATCTTGGAGACTAATTTTTTTTACTTTTGTAAAAATCATTTATCATCCAATGATAGAACTAACAAAACAAAAAAAACATTGCTTTGGCAGAGGCATAGTAGTATGCCTCTGCCATACTACAATGTTTTTTTTTTTGTTTTGTTCAAGTTCATCAGTGCAATAAACATTTTGTGAAAAAAATCGTGCCAGAGAATCGTGATCTCAATTCTAAGCAAAAAAATCGTGATTCACATTTTTTCCAGAATCGTGCAGCCCTACCAACAACCAACATGTTAACTCTGACATGCTCACTGACTCTTTCTGACGACAAGTACCCCCAAAAAACTCTCTTAAAACACACAGTTTCCTTTTACCAAAGGCTAAACAATTTAAAAAACCTGAAGGTTTCAGCAAATGTTACTCAAATATTAGTAGTGTGTTTCAGGGGACTGTTAATCCAAATCTGGTGGTCTCTAGAGGTTTTTCTGGTAGCAGAATAGAGTCCGTGGGATCCAGAACAAACGTGAGACAATGGAGCTCAGCGGCTCAGAGGAAGAAGATATTTACAGCACACAACAATAAAGGAAAAAGTTATTCAAACATATAACCAGACAAATTCTTCAACAAGTTTGTATTTCAAAAGTAGGATGACAACATGCAAACTAGTGTCGTCACAATTCTGAAATTTTATTGTCTTTACCTTAAAAAATGTCAGTATTGTATAAATTGACAGAAAACATCGAGGGCATGAAAATCACTTTAGTAAAAGATAAAAGGCTAAAACATCACAGAGGTACAACTTCTCTTTTGTTGGCGGCAGTAAACTCTGAATACTGCAGAAAAACAAGTACTGAAACCACGTCAAATTTTAGAACTGATGCGTTTTGAAAAATCAACTTTTAATACAGAGACAGCATTTATGTCCACGTGAAACTTCATAACAAGAAGTGACAGATCAGAAAACACTGGAAGAGACTAACGACAAACCTGCTGAGACGAGAGAAACAGCAGAACATCTCTAATCTTTAACATTTACATGCATGTAACTCATGTTTATTACACTATAAAGTAGCTGTAGGCAGATATCATTTATAGTGTTAGTGTTAATTATACCAACATACAGTTTTTATAACCTACTTTATATTATTACAACTGTGTTTTATTATATTATTATGTGTTGATGCAGCAGCCTCCATGGGAGACGTTATGTAATAAAAACATTTATAGTGTTACAAATCAATCATTAAATGTTTATAGACTGAATATAAAAGTTAACTTATTTTAGACTTACAAGACTTTTTATGTTGTTTCAAACTATCTCAAAACTATAACTGTTGTGTTTGAACTGCTTCTTTGTCAACAAAAGTAAATGAAATATTCACGAGCATCTTCACGTTTCTGGATTCATGTTTGTTTGGAAACATTCATTAAAATGTCACGATCAGGAACCTTTGATGCTCACAGTCTAGTGAGCGCAGCCAAAACCCAGAAGACAGACACAGAAAGAATAAATGATCAATGTGATTCAGATTAATGAGGTCAGTAAGGAAACCAAAAGGAGAACAAACAGAGGAGAGTGTGTTCTTTTCTGCCTTGTGTGATATTTCACCAGCCGAGAACAACCATAACGAGAGTCAAACACACAACGATGTGACCTCAAGAAAGAGGAACGAATCACAGATAGGGGAAAAAAAATCAGTGAGCTAATTTAGTCTCTCTGGAGACAAACAGAACATCGAACATTACTGCTGTAACACCTGTGGATTCAAAAAAGGGGGAAACCGTGCAAAAACAGATGAAAGATGTTTCGATGTGACTGAAAAAAGCACCCAGTGAACAAACACAGGAAACATTTGAAGGAAAAACTCTGGCAGTTTTGGGCGGACCGGGTTCGGTTCGACACTTCCTGTGTGGGCTTCCATGTGTGTGTGTCTCAGCTCGTTCGGCCTCCTGCGGACTCTGGCTGGGACTTCCTCCCTGACTCAGTTCTTCTCAATCCTTTACTTGCGCAACTCTTTCTTTCTGTCCATTTCATACAACTTTCACAGCCACAGAGACATTTAAACAGAACGCTGATGGTTTCATGACTCAAACCGTCCAAAGACACAACGCAGAATTTAACCCGAGCTGTCCATGTATGACTCAATGACATCACAGCCCAGTCTGAATTGTTGAGGCCTTTGTGGACAGACGGGAAAACTCTGTTGATACTTTACTTAACCGTGTGTGCACACAAAGGCGGAAACATGCCAACCTTCTTGTCAGATTTATGGAGCTTCGTGTCAACATGGTTCAGTTTATAAAACTCGATCGTTGTGGATTTGGCCGCACAAGCCTCATTTTTACTACAAGAGCTCGCCTTCGGAAACACCTTAATTGCAGACAGATTGTGATAAAAATACTTGCTTATGAAATATATTTTTAAAAAAAACTTAATACTGGTATGAGAAACTTATTTCTAATTAAAAATACATTAAGTTTTAATTTAAAAAGTACTGATGACTATGTTTTAGGCAGTTTGTAGCCTCATTATGGGTTTTGTCGGGCCTGATGTTGAAAGAATCTGTTCTTTCACCTCCTAATGTGACCTATTCTGATTTTACATCAAACATAAAACGTGGTCAGACCAACCAACCAACCTATAGACCGACAGACCAACAAACAAATCAGAAAACAAATGAACCAACCAACAATACAACATATACAAACCAACTAACCAAGGTTTATTTTTGTCTTATTTACTTTGTTTATGTCAGAATGCAAATGACTTCTCTTTGGAATTGCTGACTTAACGTTCCACCACCTACAGTTTATTTTTAACCTTTTCAAATCTTGAAAAACCGGCTTAAAATTCATATAAACAGAAAGACACGTCACCAACATACAGATAATTTCCCTGTAATGGTTGTGACTAATAATTACTACAAAACAGGGGCAAAATTCACAGCGAGTTCTGGTAAATACTGAGGAAGGAACCTTACTAAAAAACGTGGACCTGCCCTCAACTGCGGGTAACAAACAGTTCTTATAAACTCCTCCTATATAAAAAGTCTCCGGTGTACCTGCAGATATAGATACCAGCACCGAGTGCCAGTGCACCTCAGGGTATGAAGGTGTGGCTCACCACAGAGAAACGGCATTGATGAGTCAAACAGAGAAACATGGAGTCAGTCAAACTGAAAGTGAAACTGTGACTCAGATTAGGATAAATCAGGAGCTGCATGTGACTTTTAACTGCTCAATTTCATGATATTTATTTTGGTAAATATCTTTAGAGTCGAGCATTATAAACAGTTTACTCACATATAAACACTGATGAGTAGACAAGTTCCTCTTTTCCAACACTTGAATTTGAAGCTACACTTTCACACTGAAGGTGTAAGGCAGGCATGTCCAAACTATTCCACAAAGGGCCGGTGTGGCTGGAGGTTTATGTTCCAACCAGTCAAGAGCACACAGTATGACCAATCATCTTTCTGAAGACTGAGATCAGTTGATTAAATGAGTCAGGTCTGGTGTGCTGGTGCTTGGTTGAAAAGAAAATCTGCAGCCACACCGGCCCTTTGGGAAATAGTGTGGACATGCCTGGTGTTAATGGGAAGTTTTCCCAGATATATTATTGACTCAAAAGTAGGATAGGCCTCATCCACTCATGAAAGTGGAACATTAAAGTAATTTGACAGCCATAATTCTTGGCTGCCTGACAGATGATTGAGTCTAGTTTGTTCCCAGCATTAAGACATCGAGATGCTTGGGACTTGTTTCCACTCGTCATGGATTATTTCCTCTGTCACACCAATAAAACTTACTCAAGCCTTCAGAAACTCCTGCACAGGACTGAAACACTGTCATGGCCAACTAACTCTAAAAGACTCTCCAAACTGGTCTTACTCTCATACAGGCTTTCTGCAGGTTTGAACAAGTCAGACTCAAGACTCTTTAAGACCTTTTTTAAACCATTTTGAAATAAATTTAAGACCTACACGAAGTATGAAAAAGTAAGGAAAAGTGCGGTCCCAGAATTACTTTCAAAAATAACCAAATTTTTACATCCAAATCTGTTGCAAAAATGTTTAGCAACAGTGTTAAAATCCAAAGCACCTCCGCTTTCAACATCGGAGTTGAGCCAAAGATGGTTTGAGTGTCACTTGACTGCGAGGCAGCGCCGAGTTCAGGTCGAGCAGAACTGGATGAACTTGGACTGGGAACTGGTGACAAAGGCGTACAAAAGTTATAGTGATAGTGTGACTTCGCTGGAGACTTTTAGAAGCTAACTGTTGTTTTTCCGATTTTGTTTGTGACACCAGTGCTTTCACACCAAGTGTGCCCAAGTTGAGGGTCCTCTGGCAGAGCGTGCACTGCGCTTCAAATTCATTATGAGGTACGGCTTTTAACTAACTGTGTTCTGGTTGTTCAAGCCAACACTTGTTAAATTTACACTTCCCCATATTTGTAGCAGGTTCCGTAGTCAAAGTCTTTCCAGAACTGGCGAAGTGTGCGGTGATAAATTCCAACCAGGCTGTTGGCAAAATGCCACTCACGTTCCTGGTTACTTCAGAAAGTAAAGCAAAATACAGACGTATTTCAGACTTTTCAAGGCCTAAAACTGAGATTGTCAAATTTAAGACTTTTTAAATCCCTGCAGAAACCCTGTCATAAAGCTCATACCTCCACCGAGGCCCCAACAGTCCCCTCCAAACACACTGAAGTGTACTCACTTATAGATATCAGACACCAGAGTACACCAGATTTTTTGCATCAACATACATGCATTATTCCCCGAGAACTTAATGCAAATGTCGGGAAAAAAATTGCAGGATCCATCCTTTAATCTGGATCCACATCAAAAGTTAATGGGGTCTATTTGGGGATGAGACCCGTCCTCCATCCAAGTTTCATAGAAACCTGTTCAGTAACTTTTTTGTAATACAGCTGACAAACCAAGAGACAAACCAACACAGAAGGCACGCAACCTCCAAACAGTATACAGCAGAACAGTCGTCTGTCTGCACGCAGCCTCTTCAATACTGTCCATTTCTACATCAGCTCAGGAAGAGATAAGAGCCAACTCCCAACAGATCCCTCTTCAAAACACACAAACACAGATTATATCACTCCCACTGCTTTTTAACTCCAAGGTCAAGAGGAGGATATCTCCATACTTAAAAAAAAAAATGAAGGAGAAGACAGTCTCGAGTTAGTCATGACTGTATTGCAGTGTACTAAAGAGAGGAAGTGGAACAAGATGCAGAAATTTTTATTTCCAAACTAAAGAAATTCGTCAGCCAGGAGAGCTTTTACCAAATCAAACTCACGTCTTAGTTTACTGGCTTTCACTCTACCGTGGACTGAGCAGCCTTGTGTATTTGCCTTAACTGGGAAAGGATTTGAGCAAACAAACTTCCCCCTCATTTCCATAGAAGATGCAATGACCCGGTGTCATGTGTTGATCTGTCGAAATGAGGAACAAACTCCAAGGCTAAAGCTGACGCTAATATTAGCTGACCACACGGCTGGTGGGAGCAGATATTCAACAGAAAAGGGCGTTCCTGGAAGAACAGACATGTCAGATAGAAGAGCAGCTGGACAATCGCCCAAAACATATCTTGGTGTGTTATTAGAGAAGGGACTATGTTCTTATTCTGACATTTCCACCTCATTCACACCTCGATGTCTATTTGCACACTGGAAGTGCAGCGGTGCTTGAGAGAAGAAAATGTCAAAATTCACCTTTTTAAAATCTTTTATAAATGTGACGTTTTTCTGGTTAAACTGAGTATCTCTGGATTAGAAAAACAACCCCATTTTACGAAGATATTTTTCATCATTTTCTGACATCAAAATGAAAATAAGTGTTAGTTGCATGCGTCAACCTGTATCCAGACATAACCACATCATCATTTCTCAGATGGACCGATAACTGGCATCAATAATAACCCCTGGTGTTTTTTTTTCTGCACTCAAGATGCAAATAAACACATGTATTACCTCCTGTATTGTGATTCCTTCTGCATATTTCAGGTGCTTATATGTGTGAACTCACAAAGGTTTTTTGATAAACGGTTGTTTGGTGTGAGACAAACTCACAGATGGATGGACAGACACATGACGGGGAACAGTTGTTGAGGGCTGCAACCAAACGTTTTCGTCATTAATCAATCTGCCAATGAGGCCAGCACAATGTGGTAGAAAAAATATCATATTGTGAGTATTTTGACCGATACTGCGATGCAGTATATGAATTTATGATTCTATAACGATGTGGGTGCTCAATCAACAAACTCTCATGGTATCTAAGAACCTTTATACTGGAATACACTGTGTAATATCAGACAGACGTGTCCTGTAGACTTTGCTTTTGTACAAAGCAGCAAAAAAGATGTAGCAGGATGTGATTGTGTTAAATCTGTCTGACAATGAACACGCTGCGATGTGACTATTGCACAGGCTCACACTTCAATGTCGATGTTGAAAATGCTCACCACTATTTTTCAGAGCCCCAAGTGACAGTAACGACTCGTCATTTACTGTCACAGATGACAAGAAGACAAGCAGGAAATCCTCACATTTAAGATCATCAAGATTACTGCAACTTCTGGGTACTTTCATGCAAACCACAGAAACTGCTTTGTTTGAGTATATAAACAAGCCTTTACTCCTTATTTTGCCTTCACTATTCCATTTTCAACTTCAGTTTCAGTTTAAACATCGGATTGGATAGAGAGCGCAGGCTGGGAGTCTAATTGCACGGATCGGTACTTTCTCCTTCTCTGAGGACATCGGATAGAGCTGAACGCACGTCAGGCTTGTTGCCAGCGGCAACTTGTTCAGTGCCTTTGAGAAAACCACAATAAAAGCAGAACAAGGTGTGCTTCCTTCAGATGGGAAATATAATACACAAGACTGAATTTGCCTACTTCAATACCAATTTATGGTGGCTGAGTATTTCAATGTAATTCAATAACTGCTCTCCACCTCAAGGGCAAATATTGTCCTTCCAATCAACTTAATTTGTCTGACAGCTTAATATCCAACCTTCTATCTCTAGATGGGTTGATGTTGGTTTATTTATTGAGCAAACACTCCTCCTTGAGCAAAATAAACTCTATAAAAACCCTCTTGGATAACCTGGAAAGTGCATCGACACAAAGCTGAGAAGAGGCTGTTTTTCTGACTTTGTACAGACACATGATTGTCACAGGAAATTCAGCAACCACACATTTGCTGACAGTATATGATATGTAACTGTGGACTAAAACAGCCAACAGCAAAATAAAATCTGCTCAACATCTAAAGCAGTAAAATTCATTCTACACATTAATGCAGCAGTAATAATATTAATCCAACATCATCAGATTGGTTGACACATTTTCTTGCACACTGATAATAAATACTTTCTCTTAATGCAGTGTAGTTGAGCATTTTTACACTGCTGTTCTTCTTAAATAATCTAGACGGTCTGTTGCTTTCCTTCCTCCTAAGAGGTAAACAGCCAGTCCAAACACAAAAGGGGGTTTTTACAGTCCTCACCTGCAGCGAGGCAGCGTGAAGCAGTAACACTGTATTTGGCTGTGCGGCTAACAGTTAGCTAGCAGTGATAACGCGTCTGACGCTAGATTTCGTCAGACAGATAACCGGGTAATATGAGAAAAATTTACATCAGACATTGTTTTCTAATAAAGACGGAAGTCTTCAGCACACTGGTAGAGAAAACAGTAAACGACGGGTATGAAGCAGCTTGCTAACACGAGCACCGTCAAACCCGTTCCAAAAACAAACCGTCGAACGTTAGCATGCTAACTTAGCTAGCAAAAAGAACTTACCGGCGCTGGTGTGGAGGCACAAGAGGAGGAGGCCGGTGATAACAGCAGCAGACATGGTTGAGGTGGATATTTCTTCGACGTGCTGACAGTTTTTCATGCGCTCATCGTCTCTGTCGGGATCCGCTCGGCTGAACTCAGCTCGACTCGCCGCTCTGCGCTCCACCGATGTGACAGCTACAACACGCGAAGAAGAACCAGAACATCCGGTGGCGATGTCAAAATAAAAGCCAGGTTATCATTTCTGCTCCTTTGAATGCAGTTCCGGCACGCTGTGAAACGTGAGTGCTGCCCTCCAGCGTCAAGATCAGGTCAACTAAAACACATAAACACATGAATAAATAAATCACTCACCCAGCCCATGGTTAAAAAAAATAGTTAATAAGTAATAAGCATTTTATTGGCTTAATATGAAACACCTATTATGTTGTTTGATTTGAAAACGATTGCATTTCTCTAAAAGATTCCAGGTCATGTGTCCCACAGACTCCAAACCAGTGCTGAATTGTACAAATGATCTACATGATTCAGGCAATCCTCTTATTGTTAATAATGTTATTTAAAATGTCAATATATTTTTTTTATAAAAAATCTGTATTATTTTCAATAGTTCCAGGTCTTGTGACCCCTTGACTCAAAACCAGAGCCGAATAATAGGTATAATACAGATGATTCGGTCATACCTCTTAGTTTTTTGGATAATAATAATAATAATAATAATAATAATAATAATAATAATAATAATAATAATAATAATGATGATGAAACAAAATGTTTATGAAAAATCAGTATTTTTTTTTATGTTTCCTGGTAACGACACTCATTCACTCAATATCAATGCGGAAATGTCTTCCTGTATTGGTTGAATGAGACACGTCTCTTTTTACTTTACTTTAATACTTTGGTCCATCATAGTTTATATTTACATTTTTCTTAAAAATTCTGCATTTTTATCAGTGGGTTCCATGTATATTCAATGATGACAATAAATGTCCCGGAAATAGTAATAAAGCACTTAACTAATTGTACAATAAATATAAGCATTAATGAATTAGATTACAATTAATTTATTGATCTATTAATCAATATAGTTAAATTACAGAATATTCATTATTTCATTTGTAATCATGCAGATCAACTAACAGAACTTTAGTTCTTTTTTCACATTTAACATGAAAATGAACAAGTTGCAAAAGTTTTCTTACACTGAAGGCAAAAATTTACTTAAGTAGTAAATTGTGCCTGCAGATGTTTTAATACAGCTACAGAAAGAATATTCAACCCATTTTTAAGTAGCATGTAACGATGAGATGAAGTTGTTATTATTTGTATGACCTTTTTACCTGAACAAGGCTGCCATACTTTCTCAATCACATTTGATGATGTGGGATAGTCGGACTTGGTGACAACAGCAGGTGCTGGCACAAAAACTGTCTAATTTCCCTCATGCAGCCTGTAGGACTTGAAAGGAACAAAGAGTGCTCGTGCCTGGGTGGGCTTGAACCACCATCCTCTCGGTTAACAGCCGAGCGCGCTGGCCGATTGCGCCACAGAGACATGCTGTGGTGCTCGGTGGCCAAAGATCGTGGGTCGTCTTCTTCCGAAATAGGTTCTGCTGTGCTCAGACAACATGTACTTTTGATGTCATCAAAGAATCCCCTCTAATTGGAATAAATCCACAGTCTAGTAGATTGCTAACAATGAACACCATTCATTGTTCTTTCCAAGACAGCGACACAAAACATCAGTTTGTTTTCTTATCAATCATGTCTCTGTTTTCCATTTGCCTGTTCTTCCAGAAGAAATTCTTGATGGGTTCTGTAACGCTTGAAGTTGCATTGACTGCACGTGAGATAATAATGGTTTTAGTCCTCTGCAAACCTCTTTGAAAAAAGCCAAGGAAGGCACCGCTGGGATTTGAACCCAGGATCTCCTGTTTACTAGACAGGCACTTTGACCAACTAAGCCACGGCGCCCTCACTTTCAGCTTTCTCACAGAGTCTTACATGAAGCATGAAATCACACCAAAGTAGTTTGGCGAAAGATGCTTCGTTATTTGGTCAGGGCTAGGAAAAAAAAAAATAATAAAACAGAGCCAATCTAGCGGTGGGTGCCCTGTCGAACAGGAAACGCAAGGGGCAAGGAAGGCACCGCTGGGATTTGAACCCAGGATCTCCTGTTTACAAGACAGGCACTTTGACCAACTAAGCCACGGCACCATTACTCTTGAGTTTTCTGCACACTTTGATCGGAGCAGTTCTTCCAGATCTGGACTCAGCAGCCAGATCATTAAGCTGTAGACTGGGATCCAGTTGGGGAGCGGGAGCCTTTAAGGGTTCTGGAGAACAAAAGCCCCAGTTCCCTCTGGAGTGAATGGACATTGTGGCACCCTGCTTGACTTCGAGATGGTCAACTAAGTTCAGATAGATGCCCGGCAGTGGGACTTGAAAGGAACAAAGAGTGCTCGTCCCTGGGTGGGCTCGAACCACCATCCTCTCGGTTAACAGCCGAGCGCGCTGGCCGATTGCGCCACAGAGACATGCTGTGGTGCTCGGTGGCTAAAGATCGTGGGTCGGCTTCTTCCGAAATAGGTTCTGCTGTGCTCAGACAACATGTACTTTTGATGTCATCAAAGAATCCCCTCTAATTGGAATAAATCCACAGTCTAGTAGATTGCTAACAATGAACACCATTCATTGTTCTTTCCAAGACAGCGACACAAAACATCAGTTTGTTTTCTTATCAAACATGTCTCTGTTTTCCATTTCTCTGTTCTTCCAGAAGCCATTCTTGATGGGTTCTGTAACGCTTGAAGTTGCATTGAATGCACGTGAGATAATAATGGTTTTAGTCCTCTGCAAACCTCTTTGAAAAAAGCCAAGGAAGGCACCGCTGGGATCTGAACCCAGGATCTCCTGTTTACTAGACAGGCACTTTGACCAACTAAGCCACGGCGCCATTACTCTTGAGCTTTCTGCACACTTTGATTGGAGCAGTTTTTCCAGATCTGGACTCAGCAGCCAGATCATTAAGCTGCAGACTGGGATCCAGTTGGGGGGCGGGAGCCTTTCAGGGTTCTGGAGAACAAAAGACCCCATTCCCTCTGGAGTGAATGGACATCGTGTCACCCTGCTTGACGTGGAGATGGTCAACTGAGTTCAGATAGATGCCTGGCAGTGGGACTTGACAGGAAGAAAGAGTGCTCGTCCCTGGGTGGGCTTGAACCACCATCCTCTCGGTTAACGGCCGAGCGCGTTGGCCGATTGCGCCACAGAGACATGCTGTGGTGCTCGGTGGCTAAAGATCGTGGGTCGGCTTCTTCCGAAATAGGTTCTGCTGTGCTCAGACAACATGTACTTTTGATGTCATCAAAGAATCCCCTCTAATTGGAATAAATCCACAGTCTAGTAGATTGCTAACAACGAACACCATTCATTGTTCTTTCCAAGACAGCGACACAAAACATCAGTTTGTTTTCTTATCAAATATATCTCTGTTTTCCATTTCTCTGTTCTTCCAGAAGCCATTCTTGATGGGTTCTGTAACGCTTGAAGTTGCATTGAATGCACGTGAGATAATAATGGTTTTAGTCCTCTGCAAACCTCTTTGAAAAAAGCCAAGGAAGGCACCGCTGGGATCTGAACCCAGGATCTCCTGTTTACTAGACAGGCACTTTGACCAACTAAGCCACGGCGCCATTACTCTTGAGCTTTCTGCACACTTTGATCGGAGCAGTTTTTCCAGATCTGGACTCAGCAGCCAGATCATTAAGCTGCAGACTGGGATCCAGTTGGGGGGCGGGAGCCTTTAAGGGTTCTGGAGAACAAAAGACCCCATTCCTTCTGGAGTGAAAGAACATCGTGTCACCCTGCTTGACGTGGAGATGGTCAACTAAGTTCAGATAGATGCCTGGCAGTGGGACTTGACAGGAACAAAGAGTGCTCGTCCCTGGGTGGGCTCGAACCACCATCCTCTCAGTTAACAGCCGAGCGCGCTGGCCGATTGCGCCACAGAGACATGCTGTGGTGCTCGGTGGCCAAAGATCGTGGGTCGGCTTCTTCCGAAATAGGTTCTGCTGTGCTCAGACAACATGTACTTTTGATGTCATCAAAGAATCCCCTCTAATTGGAATAAATCCACAGTCTAGTAGATTGCTAACAATGAACACCATTCATTGTTCTTTCCAAGACAGCGACATAAAACATCAGTTTGTTTTCTTATCAAACATGTCTCTGTTTTCCATTTCCCTGTTCTTCCAGAAGACATTCTTGATGGGTTCTGTAACGCTTGAAGTTGCATCGAATGCACGTGAGATAATAATGGTTTTAGTCCTCTGCAAACCTCTTTGAAAAAAGCCAAGGAAGGAACCGCTGGGATTTGAACCCAGGATCTCCTGTTTACTAGACAGGCACTTTGACCAACTAAGCCACAGCGCCCTAGCTTTCAGGGCTCTCACAGAGTCTTACATGAAGCATGAAATCACACCAAAGTAGTTATGTGAAAGATGCTTCGTTATTTGGTCAGGGCTAGGAAAAAAAAAATAATAATACAACAGCCAATCTAGTGGTTGGTGCCCTGTCGAACAGGAAACGCAAGGGGCAAGGAAGGCACCGCTGGGATTCGAACCCAGGATCTCCTGTTTACTAGACAGGCACTTTGACCAACTAAGCCACGGTGCCCTAGCTTTCAGCTCTCTCACAACAGGAAAGGCAAGGGGCAAGGAAGGCACCGCTGGGATTCGAACCCAGGATCTCCTGTTTACAAGACAGGCACTTTGACCAACTAAGCCACGGCGCCATTACTCTTGAGTTTTCTGCACACTTTGATCGGAGCAGTTTTTCCAGATCTGGACTCAGTAGCCAGATCATTAAGCTGTAGACTGGGATCCAGTTTGGGGGCAGGAGCCTTTAAGGGTTCTGGAGAACAAAAGCTACAATTCCGTCTGAAGTGAATGGACATTGTGTCACCCTGCTTGACTTGGAGATGGTCAACTAAGTTCAGATAGATGCCTGGCAGTTGGACTTGAAAGGAACAAAGAGTGCTCGTCCCTGGGTGGGCTCGAACCACCATCCTCTCGGTTAACAGCCGAGCGCGCTGGCCGATTGCGCCACAGAGACATGCTGTAGTGCTCGGTGGCCAAAGATCGTGGGTCGGCTTCTTCTGAAATAGGTTCTGCTGTGCTCAGACAACATGTAATTTTGATGTCATCAAAGAATCCCCTCTAATTGGAATAAATCCACAGTCTAGTATATTGCTAACAATGAACACCATTCATTGTTCTTTCCAAGACAGTGACACAAAACATCAGTTTGTTTTCCATTTCTCTGTTCTTCCAGAAGACATTCTTGATGGGTTCTGTAACGCTTGAAGTTGCATTGAATGCACGTGAGACAATAATGGTTTTAGTCCTCTGCAAACCTCTTTGAAAAAAGCCAAGGAAGGCACCGCTGGGATTCGAACCCAGGATCTCCTGTTTACTAGACAGGCACTTTGACCAACTAAGCCACGGCGCCCTCACTTTCAGCTTTCTCACAGAGTCTTACATGAAGCATGAAATCACACCAAAGTAGTTTGGCGAAAGATGCTTCGTTATTTGGTCAGGGCTAGGAAAAAAAAATAATAATACAACAGAGCCAATCTAGTGGTTGGTGCCCTGTCGAACAGGAAACGCAAGGGGCAAGGAAGGCACCACTGGGATTTGAACCCAGGATCTCCTGTTTACTAGACAGGCACTTTGACCAACTAAGCCACGGCACCCTAGCTTTCAGCTCTCTCACAGAGTCTTACATGAAGCATGAAATCACACCAAAGTAGTTTGGCGAAAGATGCTTCGTTACTTGGTCAGGGCTAGGAAAAAAACAAAAAAAAACACAACAGAGCCAATCTAGTGGTGGGTGCCCTGTCGAACAGGAAAGGCAAGGGGCAAGGAAGGCACCGCTGGGATTTGAACCCAGGATCTCCTGTTTACTAGACAGGCACTTTGACCAACTAAGCCATGGCACCATTACTCGTGAGCTTTCTGCACACTTTGATCGGAGCAGTTTTTCCAGATCTGGACTCAGCAGCCAGATCATTAAGCTGTAGACTGGGATCCAGTTGGGGGGCGGGAGCCTTTAAGGGTTCTGGAGAACAAAAGCCCCAGTTCCCTCTGGAGTGAATGGACATCGTGTCACCCTGCTTGACTTGGAGATGGTCAACTAAGTTCAGATAGATGCCTGGCAGTGGGACTTGACAGGAAGAAAGACTGCTCGTCCCTGGGTGGGCTCGAACCACCATCCTCTCGGTTAACAGCCGAGCGCGCTGGCCGATTGCGCCACAGAGACATGCTGTGGTGCTCGGTGGCCAAAGATCGTGGGTCGTCTTCTTCCGAAATAGGTTCTGCTGTGCTCAGACAACATGTACTTTTGATGTCATCAAAGAATCCCCTCTAATTGGAATAAATCCACAGTCTAGTAGATTGCTAACAACGAACACCATTCATTGTTCTTTCCAAGACAGCGACACAAAACATCAGTTTGTTTTCTTATCAAACATGTCTCTGTTTTCCATTTCCCTGTTCTTCCAGAAGACATTCTTGATGGGTTCTGTAACGCTTGAAGTTGCATCGAATGCACGTGAGATAATAATGGTTTTAGTCCTCTGCAAACCTCTTTGAAAAAAGCCAAGGAAGGCACCGCTGGGATTTGAACCCAGGATCTCCTGTTTACTAGACAGGCACTTTGACCAACTAAGCCACGGCACCCTCACTTTCAGCTCTCTCACAGAGTCTTACATGAAGCATGAAATCACACCAAAGTAGTTTGGCGAAAGATGCTTCGTTATTTGGTCAGGGCTAGGAAAAAAACACAACAGAGCCAATCTAGTGGTGGGTGCCCTGTCGAACAGGAAACGCAAGGAAGGCACCGCTGGGATTCGAACCCAGGATCTCCTGTTTACAAGACAGGCACTTTGACCAACTAAGCCACGGCGCCATTACTCTTGAGTTTTCCACACACTTTGATCGGAGCAGTTTTTCCAGATCTGGACTCAGCAGCCAGATCATTAAGCTGTAGACTGGGATCCTGTTGGGGGGCGGGAGTCTTTAAGGGTTCTGGAGAACAAAAGCCCCAGTTCCCTCTGGAGTGAATGGACATCATGGCACCCTGCTTGACTTGGAGATGGCCAACTAAGTTCAGATAGATGCCTGGCAGTGGGACTTGACAGGAAGAAAGAGTGCTCGTCCCTGGGTGGGCTCGAACCACCATCCTCTCGGTTAACAGCCGAGCGCGCTGGCCGATTGCGCCACAGAGACATGCTGTGGTGCTCGGTGGCCAAAGATCGTGGTTTGTCTTCTTCCGAAATAGGTTCTGCTGTGCTCAGACAACATGTACTTTTGATGTCATCAAAGAATCCCCTCTAATTGGAATAAATCCACAGTCTAGTAGATTGCTAACAATGAACACCATTCATTGTTCTTTCCAAGACAGCGACACAAAACATCAGTTTGTTTTCTTATCAAACATGTCTCTGTTTTCCATTTCCCTGTTCTTCCAGAAGACATTCTTGATGGGTTCTGTAACGCTTGAAGTTGCATCGAATGCACGTGAGATAATAATGGTTTTAGTCCTCTGCAAACCTCTTTGAAAAAAGCCAAGGAAGGCACCGCTGGGATTTGAACCCAGGATCTCCTGTTTACTAGACAGGCACTTTGACCAACTAAGCCACGGCGCCCTTTCAGCTCTCTCACAGAGTCTTACATGAAGCATGAAATCACACTGGAAAAGATGCTTCGTTATTTGGTCAGTGCTAGGAAAAAAACACAACAGAGCCAACAAGTTCAGATTGATGTCTAGCAGTGGGACTTGACAGGAACACATTTATTTCACCTGTCACTGGTTCTAATATTATGGCTCTCAGTGTATACACATGTTAAATGCTTTTTACAGATACACTCAGACCCTCCCAAAAAAGACTAAACATTTCTACAATGACACATAAATCAACCATAAACACACAAAAACTCCACAAATCTTTACAAGTTCACAAAAGACTTCCATAAATACACAGAAATTCTCCACTACACACAAAAACCTCAGAAATTCACACAAGTTTGCCACAAATACACACAAATTCTGTACAATGACACAAAATCAACACAAAGACACTCAAAACCTCCACAAATACACATCAAACCTCCACAATGACACAGAATCTTTCCTTATAGACACAAAATCTTCACAAACCTCCACAAAGACACGTGAACCTACCACTGCTCTTCTTTGTCTTCTTGCAGGTGATGGAAGAGTTAAAAGGATGAATCTCCAAGACGGACGAGACAAACATCATCCATCACCTGGACTTTACATCAAACATCAAACCTGGCTGATACATCTGCAGCAGACTGACGGTCAGTTGTTTCTTCAGAACCAGCAGATGAGCAGTGAAGAGGAAGAGAAGGAGGCAACTCGAGTTGGACAACAGTTTCCAGAATTGAATCCTGATTTCCTGTAATTAAGTTTTGTGGACTGACATTTTTTGATGACGGCTAACACAGGTCTTTGTTTCACCTGTTCAGAGATGTCGACCTTGCAGGAGATGTAATCATATAAGCAAACAGACTCACACTCTCAGCTGTGATTCTGAGCCTGAACAACCAGCGTTCTAACTCGCTGTCGTTCACAGTTGACATCAGTGCATTCAGCAACTCTGTTAATAAGAGTTATGTGTTTTTAATACGAGGGAGTGTGGGAGGTCATCGTGCATCCCATGATGCACTGCAGCCCAAAGATTTGTTCCTGTAAGCTAACATGGTGAAAGAAGCATTTGTTACATCAGTGAATCAGCATCGTTTTACCGGCTTGAGGACCAAAGGGTCACGGAAACTCTATTTATTTATTAATTTTGTCTATTAAAAATATCAAATAATGGATTAAATTGTAATTGAGTCAATTTATTATTAATAGATACATTTATTAATGCCTGCATTTGTTCGTGTACAGTGAGTTAAATGCTTTATTACCATTTCTGTGACACGTGTGGTTCAGTAGCTTCCAGGTCAGGTGACCCATTGACCAAAGATGGATGCTGAGGTGTCTCTATGTACACCTGTGGTCTCACCTGTGGTCTCACCTGTGGTTGCACAATTACCTGATTCATGTCAGAATAAAACCAAACCCATGCGTTTGAACAATGACTTTATTTATGTTGAACTGAATTCTACATGAACACTGCACATCATTTCACTTTTTGACTCGTAGCTTCTCTGAACCATTGCCGCTGCATTCTGAATTTAATTTAATTAAGAAAACCTTCATATTTCACCGACGAGGCAAAGTTAAGTCAGGAAATGTGACCACTTGGTGGCGGATTCCACATCCACGTCTTCCAGCACCATGAATACTTTAGTGTGGGCGGCTCCGGTTCTTCAGTTACACTCTGGTGATCAGGATGGCACAGCACAAAAACAACTTCACTGGGATGAGGTATTGATGTACCTCCAACATCTCTGCTGCCCAGTCGCTTCACAGTAACACCTGCTCCTGCTGAGGGATAATACCGAGCTGCTGCAGAGTTTGTTGCCTTAAAACACTGAAATCCACAGAAATCGATGATTCCATTGTTTGTCAGAGTGTGTCAAGTCGTTGATAACGGTCCCTGTCATCAGCTCTTCTTCATTGCTTTTGTGTGTTTCAGTCTCCTCTAGCTCTCCCCGACGATGAGGCTGCAGCTCGTCCCCGTGTCCTGCAGAGGGCTCCCTTCCTCTACAGACCCGTCGTCTGCAACGATGCTGACGGGGTCGTAGTGCTCCTCCGGTGGGTGGGAGTCCCGCATGGCCATGTACATGGACGACTTGGGCGCCTGAGGGGCAGAAAGGAGATGAACTGATTGTTGTATCACGGTTAGAGAAGGAGATAAAGGACACGAGTTCTGACTGCACCGTTAGAAACTTGGACTTTTCTCCAAATTGTTTTGACTGTTTTTCTCGGGATTTTGCCAACTCGACATCTGTGACTCTTGTTCTTGGAAATCTGAGTTTAAAGGTGGAATTTGATCGTTACCTCAGAATTCTTCCAACTTGTTTCTCAGGATTGTTGAGTTTTAAGTCTGAATTTAACTGTTTTTCCACAGAATTCTGATTTTGAAGTTGAAGTTTTTGTTGTTTTTTCTCAGAATTTTGACTGTTTTCTTGGAATTTCTGAATTCAAAGTTAGAATTCTGAGCTTCAGGTTCAAATTCTGACTTTTTCTCAGAAGCAAATATCAACATTCTGACATTTAGCTCAGAACTCCCAGTTCTGTCATGTGACCCTGATCCCCTCACTCATTAAGACTTCAGAAGAAGGGAAAACATTTCACATGACTCTTCTACACGTTTGAACTCTGCACATTCTTTGATAACATTTGACTTTTAGACTTCGATCAGTCGTGACACTCGTTCTCACACAGATCCGTGCAGAGGTATGAACACACACCTCTTTGAAGCGTTGCGGCAGCAAATCTTTCGGACAGAGAAAGTTGGATATACGTTTCCGATACACCACCGCCAGCACCAGTGCCGCCGCCGCCACGGCAATGACCAAGAACGTCACCACCGCTGCCACCCACGGAACCCCAGGTTCTGCAGAACAATCGGACATCAGTTTGTTTGTCACTTTACTTCACTGCTGCAGAAGCATCGCAATATGAATGAAACACACTAATCTTATTTCTGGGTGAACTTACTGCTGGTGGTGCGTTCACAGGCTGGTTCGCTGGGCTCGCCTGGCTTGGGGTTCATCAGGGCGTTGATGTGGACCTGGACGCAGTACGAGGTCCAGCGCTCCAGTTTATCCAGAACAAACCGGCTCTGCAGTAAGTTGGTGCGGCTGACTGCCTGTAGGAGGCGACAGAGGAGAGGTCAGGTGTGCAGCAGCGACAGGTAACCACGGAGACCACAGGTGAGACGAGAGGGGAGACTGTGATCCTTCACCACTGAACATCTGAGAAACATCTGATGGATTTTGGTTTTTGACCATTTTCTCAAAAGTCTTCTGACTTTTTTCTTGAAATTCTGATTATAAACTCAAATTTTTACATTTTTTTTTAGAATTCTTCCAACTTATATCACAGAACTTTAACTTTTTCTCTGAATTCTAATTTTAAAAGTTGGAATTTTGATAGTTTTCTCAGAATTATTTTGACTTTATTGTCAGAATTTGGACATTGTGACAAATACTTGATTTATTGCTCTGAATATGGACCACTTTCTCAAAATTCCTATGAATTTTTTTTTCTCCAAACTCTGATTTTAAAGTCAGATTTGAACTGTTTTCTCAAATTCTTCCAAATGTTTTGTCCCCAAACTAATGTATAATTACACTTTTCACATGACATCCCACCTCCTTCTCGTGGCCTTCCTTCCAGTGGGTGATGTTATAGATGACATTTGAAGCGCCGTAAGCCTCCTTGAGTGTGGAGCGAGCAAACACCGGATCTGTAATGATGACTTCTATCGTGTCCTCGGTGGAGATGAGAGACACGTTGGGTGGACCGATGACGGCTGAGGAAGAGAGAGAAGAGAAGAGAGGGACAGCGTGAGGAGGGAGATAACACGACTAAAGCAACATGGTGGTGAGACTGAAATCAAACGATGAGATAAAAGATGCTACATCCCTTTAACTCCCGATTTCTTCTCTGAACTGAAGCCAGTAAAACATCGACGTCTCTCAGGAAGATAAAGCCACAGCAGCAGCATGTTTTGCATATCAAGTTGTGTTTACAGTACGATGATGCAAATTCTACGGCTTCAGTAAATCCCAGAGCTTTCTGTGGCAGGCAGGCAAATTACCAATCGAGAGCAGAGCAGGAGAATGTGTCCAAGCGTGGAGGCAACATACGATGAGCCAAAAACATGGAGCTTATTCTTTAGAGCCTGTGTTGGGTTGGTATGAAAACACATTTCTGTATTTTATATTCATATTTTCTGCAAGCTGAATTAAGAAGAAGACCCGAATCATTAAGAATATGTCAGAGACAAAGTTTCACAGCGTTAATAAGTTTCTCCCGACGACGCAACTCACAAAATTGAGTGATTTTTGGAGGGAGTCTGGGGAGATCTCCTGTATCTGATGAGAAACACAACTGTACACATCTGTAATACCAATGAACACCTGTGCAGTGTTTGGACTCACTGTCTCTATCCAGAAAGATCTCTTTGCTCTCCACCCAGTCGGAGCTCTCCGCCCCGAGCTGTGCTCGCACTCTGCCGGTAAACTTTCCGTACACGGAGATGGAGGAGTCCGGCTGGCTGCTGAAGTCACACTGGAGTTGCGAGGAGTTCGTACAAATCGTTTTGTAGGGTGTGAATCGGCTCCTGTGGACAAAACACAGTGGCGCCACGTCAGACGTGATGTCGAGCTCTCAGTTCCAGGTGTGTCTGTGATGGTGTTCACTGTCACATCATCTGTTACTGGAGACGCTTTCACCGTCTCATCAGAAAGAAACTGAACAAAACCTGACAGAAAATGCACATTTATCATTTTACATTAGACTTAGACTTCTCTTTATTGATCCTTTTGGGATGACTCCCGCAAGGAAATTGGATTTCCAGCAGCTTACAAGTAGGAAAGAGCAAACAATAGACAGTAAACAATAAAACTCTTAGCTACATATAGAAAGCAGACAATAAATAAACAGTAAAAAATTAACTCTTAGCTATACATGTATAAATATAAAGTAGAGATAAGAATAAAAGTAAGATGGAATAAAATTCACGGAAAATAAAATCAAATAAGATAAATACATTTAGAGAGCTGTATAGAGGGTGAATATAGATAAATAAAGATAAATATATGGGACTGTATATGGCATTGCGGATAAATGACATTAGCGGGAATTAGCCGTTAAGTTAAAATATTGCACTGAAGTGGTGGATCAAGTTATTGCGCAGGTATGTATGAGTAGATTATTAATTATTAAGTGCACTCCATCTAATTAATAATCTATTCATACATACCTGTGCATTAACTGCTTTAAGTAAAAGTGAACGTAAATGTTATGAACATAAATATCAAATTATATTAATTAACATCCGGGTCGCAAAAGTACAAATTATTCATGGTACGATAACGAACTCAGGAAATATTATACTACATTTTTATCAGGTTCAGTGACTTTTAAAAAAAAACTAAATGTTTGTTGGTTTAACAAACGCTTTATATATTATATCTTATATATTTATATTGTCCTGACATACATGCAACTTAATCTACACTTAATCTTCTGTAATCTGAGAGGCGGCTGAGTGTGTTTTTGTGTTGAGGGTCTACTTTAAATAATATACTTTTTATTACATGAATTCAGTTCATGTTCACGGCACGTTTACCTTGAGAGGGATTTATTGCTGCGACCCAACTAAACACCATCTCTGCTGTATGTTGCCAAAATATAATATAAATACTGAAATAATATTAAATAAACACACATAATGTGACACTGATGTTACATAACTTCACAGTAAATGGTGTCAAGGTAAATGAGGAACAGTGATGTCATCTGTGTACTGTGTGTAATGTGTGTACTGTGTGTAATGTGTGTACTGTGTGTAATGTGTGTACTGCGTGTGTCAGCATTCATTAACAGTCAGTCGGTGTTCCGGCTGTTTCCCAGAAGAGAAGCTGCATCTGTTCATACGCTGATGTTGTTGCTGATAAGAGCAGCGAGTCACTTTTCAGTTTGACAGTTATTGAAATGATGCACCTGATAAAAATCTGGCTGTTAAACCCTCAACACAAAAACACACTCAGCCGCCTCTCAGATTACACAAACCACTTCACACGTACGACCACCAGCCGGACTCATTCAGATTGATCCCAGCACTTAAACACTCCGGTGTTTGTGTCAGAGGAGTCAAATCTTTGAGAGATTGATGATTCTGATTCTGACAAAAACTGTCCACTGCTAATGATTATTCTCATTCTTGGTTATTCTCTCTATTAATTGATTAGTTGTTTGGTCCATAAAATGTCAGAAAGTCTGGTTTTGTCCACAACCCAAATATAATCAGTTTGTTGTCACAGAGGAGGAAAGAAACCAGAGAATATTGACATTTAAGACACCGGAATCAGAGAATTCCGACTTTTATTTCCTTTCAAAATGAGTCAAACCGATTAATCAATTATTTAAATAGTTGCCGCTTCATTTAATAGTTGATAACTAATTGATTAATTGCAGCAGCTCTCCTCTGCTGTGTCAATCTTTTCACTTACTTGAAAGTAATAATAAGGAAGAAAACCTTTTAGATGAGACTCAACAGATATCTGATAGTGAAAGTAATCCCAGGGTTGTAGATCTGTTGATCAGCTGTTGATTTAAACAGCTTTGACAGCTGTGCAGCAACAGCGCAGACTGACGTTGGAGTGTTTGCTGAAGCTGAGAGATTCTGTGATTACTGTTGACTCACTTGTACTCTGATGTGTAGACCAGGCCGCCGGCTGCTCCTTCAGGTGGATCCCACCTCAGCACCAGGTTCATGTTGAAGGAGGTCAAGCTGACGTTTGTGGGTCCGCTGAGGACTCCTGATACCGCTGCACAGTCCAAATACATAAAATATGATACACAATGTGATCTCTAGCTAGCTAGACAGCCTATATAGAATTGCGAATAGAAAACATTTTCCTATGCTTGCTCACTCTGGCATGTTCTCAGAAATTGTATTAATATGTACAGTGACTGTCAAGTAAAACAATTCAGTAAATATTGCTATTTATGTTAAAATCAACTGTAAGATTTCATAAAATGACATGCTACGTTACTGATACTTAACATGCTAACAGTCTGTGGAACATGTTTATTCAGAAAGAGGAAGACAGACCAATACATTTTTTCAGTTTCATTGATATTTTTAAAAAACCTAAAGGCCTTCTGTCATATTTTAAAAACCTAAACCTAAATAACTACATAAAACACAAAATGTTACAAAATAAAAAAAATAGCATTTCTAGCTAATGCAGGCATGTCTTCTGAAATGTTATTAATATGTACCGTCTCTGTCAAATTAAGAAATAAAACAAGATAAATAGTGCGTTTAATGCACAAATTTAAAGTAAAATGTAAGTTTAAATTCAACGTACATGATAAGTTAATGATAGTTAGCATGCTAACAGGCAGTGGAAACTGCAGACAGACACAATAAGGAAAATTATTAATTATGACTGTTACTGTATTATTATTACTATTATTATTATTATTATTATTATTATTATTATTATCAATTGTAACCTGAACATATCTCATCAAACCATTTAAATTCTCTATACAGTAGTTTACACTTTTAAGTTTAGAGCTAACTGGCTAACTGACTTCGTCTTTACTGTTAGCCTGAAGTTAGCTCATATAAACAGACCACAGGTCTAAAGTAAGAGTTCACGTCAGGACAAACAACTTTTTTAAATAAATATTATTTATAGGAAGTCAACATAAATACATATAAATACAGTCTTTAGGGTTATAAACTGTCTGTACGAGGCAATAAGCTAAATATACTTGTTTCCTGTACTGTAATTATTAGCGACGAAGAAGAGTTTGTAAGGGTCCCCACAAGCACCAAACGACACCTCGTTTCTAAAACAGTCGATTTAAGTTCAAACTGAGGAACCATGTTGAATCAAACTTCTTTGATAGAGGCCGAATACTTTAAAATTTTTACACCCGGTTGTCTCGTCCTGCTAGAAGCTAAGAAGAGGAACAACTCCGAGCACACACACGTTATCGATCAAAGGTTATTGATTACCTCTGGGTCCATGTAGTGTTGAGAGCGTCAGGATGAAGACACACACACGAGCTGACATGTTGCCGAACTCTCCTTCAGTCACTGTGTTCTGTAGTTCAGCTGGGTAGTGTGTGTGTGTGTGTGTGTGTGTGCAGGTGTCTGTGAGTGTGTTTCATTATAAACAGTGTATTTCCTGGTACGGCTCGCGCACAGGAGGCGGGGGGAAGCCCGAGGAAACGAAACTAGTCCCTGCACAGAAACGTCTGCCGCTTCGAGGAAAACAGCCAATCGGCGTCAAGAGATATAAAAAACATCACCCATCTGAATCTGTCGAATAAATAAGTATGTGAAATGTCGCGAGAGTTCATAGTTTGCGTGTTTTTGTTGGTGTTACGCAGCTTCAGGTGACAAGTGCGCTGACACCTGCAGCAGGGCGGAACCAGGGGCACCTGGTATTAAATGTATACTTCGAGGCATTCCAGGCATTTTTAACAGTTTTCTAAACTAAGTTAGTAAATAAATATTCAGATTTCATTCTGGAAATGTGCTTTGTGTTGTTTAACTTTGATTTCTTCTGTGTCTTCATGTTGGAACAGTTGGTTTTATCCTGTAGGCGGCGCTCTCTTCTCTTCTGTTGTCGTCGAGCTCTCTAACTAACATTTTCTTGTAATTCCAAAGAAACTGTTACTGAAGTAAAGCTGCCTGACGCGCGTCACTTCCTGTTTCTAGGTTCTTTACTTTCCTTTACAAGAACGAGTTCCAGGTGTTCACAGCATGATAACAACATCATATATGTTCCCTGAATGTCACAATGAAAGAAAAATTGCAGCATAGTTGAATTTTTTTTGTACAGTCAGTCTCATTTTCTCCATAAGTGTTCGAGGTCTGGTGTTAAATGTACTCAAATATCAAAAGTAACTTTGCTGCGTGAGGGAGGGGGGCTGCCAGCAGCATGCAGGAGAGTGACTGACACTTCTCAGACACGCCCCTTGGCTCTGATTGGTCGTGTTGATCCTTGAGCGGTGGATTCTTGCAGATCAAAGGGGCGGAGCCACAGACAGCTGACCTGCATCTTATATCTTATTCTACTACTATTCTACTTACAGACTACAACTTTAAGTTTAGACAGTTAGAGTAAATTACACCAACCTGTGTAGTTACATGTGTATTCTGTGGATTCTTACTTTCACAAATATTGTACTCCACTACATTTATAGTGAGTTACTCGTCACATGTTGTCTATATTTCTACTTCACCACATGTTTGAGGCACTTTTTTACTTCATTACATTCGTCAGATAGCTTTAGTTACTTATAATGATTCTAAAAAGTAGGTAAAAGTCCTCAGTGGCTCTGCAAGTAATCTGATAAAGTACAACAGTGTTGTAGGAGCGATGCGGGACCAGCGATGCCTACATTACCCACAATGCAACTCGCTGTTGAGACACATCGGTAGAGATTATTATTGTTATCATCCGGCTCGTCAGTTGGATCCATCAAGTGTTTCTGATTTGATTTAAAGTAGACTTTGATTATAGAAGACAGCAGAACTTTGTGATCATAAATCTGCAGAATATCAGTTTATTGTTGTTTTTCTGTCAGATCAATTCAAGTCCATTAAAGTAAAATCAGTCGCACAACTCTTCTTCACCACAACTCGTTTTATTCACAGGATTTTCTCGACATCTGGAGATTCAACAGCTTGTCAATGAGATCAGTTACAGGACAGAATCACAGAAACACTTCACAGAGATCATCACACACTATAGTGGTTTACACCGACATGTTACACTTATTCAGACATTTCTTAAGTTTAACTTTTAGTGGACAGAAACTTCGACCACCTCAATGTTCGTTAAAAAGTTAGAAGAAGAGTCAGAGAATATATTTTGCCATAAAGCAGGATTATAAACTTCAGTATGATCGACTTCACAGTCACTAACAGTCTTCTTCTGAGCTGCTCCTCAGCGTTTGGACCGGTCAGTGGTCCGGCAGAAGACAGTCAGCAGAACCTTCTTTATGCAGCAGCGTGGCCAAGGTGTCACCTGAGAGTTCAGGTGGTGCAGCTCCAACATCCTGGACTTTGAGGAGGAAGTACGACTGCAGACAAAGAGACGGAGATGGTCAGGCTTCATGATCGAGTAAACAGAGAGTTACCGTTAGCTCAGTTAGCTCAGTTAGCCATGCATCTAGCAGGTCACGGCCAGAGCTAGTTGGTTAGCATGCTAATCATGCTGAGTGTAAAGAATAACTCTGGTGTTATATTTTTATAATTGTCAACAAATTTCACGAAAAGACCAAAACCAACAACACGACTTCCTGTCTGTCTGCGGCGCCGAGCTTCCGGGCCGGGCTTCCGGGCCGGGCTGCACCAACAAGGATTCATTTAATCTAAAATAAAACTCAGTTTAAAATCAGTAAATCCAGGTTTTAATTCCAGTAACTTCAAACTGGAGTTTCTAGTTTGAGTGCTGAATTAAATGTAATCCAGTTTTAGAGAAACTATTTGAATCTGTCTTCATTTTTAAGATTTGGTTCAACAGAATTTAAAACTTAATCAGGTTTAAAAGTTCACCCTTGTTGGTACAATCGAGTATTTGACTAAATGTTCTTACTGAGGACTTAAATCTGTAAAATATATAATTAAATATAATTAAAATAGGGTTAGTAATCCACCTAAAACCCTTTAAAATGTATTCAAACAGGAGGAAAGTGTTTGTTGGACTATTTTCAGCGATGGATGAATCCACATTGGCGTATTAGTGGCAGGGCAGTGTGTGTGTGCGTGTGTGTGTGTGTGTGTGTGTGTGTGTGTGTGTGTGAGATCAGGCTGTGAGACACTCGGTACCTGTCAGGAGCTCGGGTCACTGCTGGTTCTGGTCTGTGCTTGAGATTTGTTGAATAAAAGAAAAATATAAAAACGTCACCAGACTGAAACCTCGAAGGCGGCGGCGTCACATCGCTCTGTCGTTCGTCTGACAGTCCAAAACTAAAAGATACTGAATTCACGATGATGGTTCACAGAAAATCTTCACACAGGAGAAACGTTTCACGTCTTGGTCGGGTCTGAAACACATTCATGATTCTCGGAGGATAAATTCTTTATCTTAAACTTTAACGATCCTCCGATCTTCAACAGCACCATCATCAGGTCAGGTTTCAGTTTGTTCGGCACAATTAATATAAAAGGTGAATTCTCTAAATAACAGTTATTGGACAGGATCAATACAGCAAAGTGACAACAGATCCGTGCAGCTTCGGGTTGTGAAGACAGAACCAGACGTTGAGACAAACGTGGATATTTACTCCGAGATGTCGGGACGTTTTCCAGCCGTGTTTGTTGAAAAGGCAGCTAAGACTTGTTGCTCACCATAAAACCTTCCTGCATTTTGTCTTGTTTTGTTGTTTCAGACCCCGTTTTTCTCCTTTCTATTCTCTTGTGAGTACTCTAGTACTGGATAGTAATTGGAGTACTTGGACGTGGAACTAACTTGAAACCTCAGCCTCAGATTCACCTTGCCTTCAGTGTTTGTATGCAAACGTTAGCATGCTTACATGCAACAAATGTTAGCTTCGCCATTGTAAGCCTGGTAGCTTGCTGATGTTAGCACTTAGCTCAAAGAACCACTGTGCCTCTAATTAATCACTATGATCACGTGATTAGCACGTGGACGTCGGAGTCACAGGAGCACACAGAGTATTTAACCTAAAGATGAATGAGTGATTGTTGGAGCCGCAGCACACAGTCGGATCTGTTACCAGCGTTGTCGGGAGGCGTCGTTGGAGTCCTCTGACGCTCAGCTGACCGCTGCAGACGAACGATCCGATGAGGAGGAGGAGGAGGAGCAGAGCGCAGAAGGCCCCCAGCAGGCCGTAGACAACGGACACTGAAACAGGAGGACGGCAACAGATATCAGATCACAGATCCAGCTGAGGATCTTCCAGCTGCACGAATCTCTGAGAGGAACCGTTAACATTCAAAAGAAGTTCCTCTTTCTGCCAGCAGCACAGAGGAACAGCAGCTGACTCCTGTTTTTGAACCACAGAACAACAAAGATCATCGATCACAGTGAGCCGTGACGTACGTGAGTGCGATGGCGGCGGGCTGGTGAAGGCGCAGTGGGCGTCGCTGGGCCCCGAGTTGTCGTTGAAGAGCGTTTTCACAGTCACGGTCACGCAGTACTCCACGCCTCGCTGCAGGTACGGGATCTCCACCTCCTCCTCGTATGGCCGAGTCAGGATGAACTGCAACACAAAAACACAAACCGGGTCACACAGAGCGTTCAACAAACCGAGGCAACAGAACCGGACATCTCTGATGAGACGTCAGGACGTTTTCCAGCCGTGATTGTGGCAACAAAACCTGATTATTTGACGAGATGTCCGCACAACATTCAGCTCCGTGTACGGCGATAGAACAGATCATTTTGACTGGATGTTGGGACACAAAACCAGATTTATTAGACGAGACAAGGAAAGACGTTTTTCTGCAGTGCTGGATCAGTCTGTGTTAATCTCGATGACTCATCGGGACATTTTCCAGCAGTTCTCGCGGCACCAAAACCAAATATTTTTTACAAGATTTCAGGACATTTTCTAGCTTTGAGTGGCAAAAGAAAAGGACTTTTTTTTTCACGGGAAATCAGGACATTTGCCTCCATGTTTATGCCGACAAAACCACATTTTTTCAACAAGACGTCGGGACATTTTCCAGCCACGTTTATGACGATTAACCAGATATTTAGATATTATATGAGAAGACATTCTGGGCGTTTTTCAACAGTTTTTCAAACCAAGTAAGTAAATAAATATTCATATATCATTGTGGAAATGTGCTTTGTCTTGTTTATCTTGGATTTCTTCTGTGTCTTCATGTTGGAACAGTTGGAACAGCGATCTCTTCTCTTCTGTCTCCGTCGAGCTCTAACAGGTTCTTGTTATTCAAAGAAACTGTTACTGAAGCAAAGCTGCCTGACGCGCGTCACTTCCTGTTTCTAGGTTCTTTACTTTCCTTCATCAGAACGAGCTCCAGGTGTTCACAGCAGGATAACAACATCATTTATGTTCCCTGAATGAAAGAAAAGTTGCATCATAGTTGAGATTTTTTTGTACAATCAGTCTCATTTTCTCCAGAAGTGTTGGAGGTCCGATCAGTCGTGTGCAGCGAGACGACTGATGCGTTCAGGCCGAGCGTTTCCTCGAACACATGCAGGCGAGCGGAGTCTCTGAGAGGAAGACGTGGGTTAAAAACTGAAAAACCACAAAGTGAAAAACAGATCAGCCTCCACACGAGCTCCTCTACAGACTCACATCCACCTCTCAGCAGAGAAAGAAACGACGTTTGTGGCTTCGCTGTTTTGATTTCTCCACATTCACCTTGTTTCAGATCTTGGAAACACGCAAATGGAGAAGAAAACGAAACAAAAACTGCAGGAATTCACTGATTTCTTCTCGTATCTCCCAAAAATGACGATCAGCTTTCAGATTTGGTGTTTTTGGTGTGTTTTTTTTCTAACTTTGATGACATTAAAAACATACAACAAATTAAAAACACGTGAATCATATAAAAAGGCTGAAACGTGATACGTGAAACGTTCATACTCGTCTACGTTGACGCCTGCTCACAAAATAAACAAAGTAAAATGACATTTTGACCTCAATGAATCATACAAAGCATCATTTGTGTTCGAGCAACGAGTAAACTCTAAGTAAAAGACGTGTGACGGCTGCTGATCCAAACATCGGGACTCCACAAGACTAGCATTACACTGGACCTCACTGATTAAATTACCCACAATCCATTGCATATGCATGTGTAAACTGGACTCTGTTACGTGAGTCTTGTGTAGAAATAATATCCAACCACGTCATGATACAGACTGTAGAGCTCATCAGGGTCGTCTGTCAGCCGCTTACGTTCGGCCCTGACGTGATGACGGTGAAATGGACCATGTGAACAGAACGTGGGCGGGTTTAAAGGTCCGGTGTGCAGACTGCAGACGACTGAGCAGCCCGTGTCGAACCCAGAAAACCGTGAATCATCCTCTCTGGAGCCGAGCAGCAGGGTTTGGACTCGACAACAGCGAGATTCACAGTTTAGTGTTAGGGCGTGTACACAGCTCACCTGCTCCAGCAGGTAACATGTATACTGCAGCGAGTCCTCAGCAATGAGCCGGGCTCGAGTCCAGTCTTCCTCTTTCCCAACCCGCTGACCCGTCAGACCCGTCAGATTAAAGCTCAGAGAACAAGATGGACGTTGTTTTAATTGGAGGATGGACATGAAGTTGTTTGGTGTCTTTGGAGCAAAATGAGAAGCTACTGCGACTTCAGCTCGTTAAGTTCTGCTCTCAGTTGTGTAACGACCCAGCTTTCAGTACCGGATCATAAACTACACGTCACCTCTTTGTCAACATTTGGGAATCTTGCTGAAATCATCGCCTGAAGGGAAGTTTCGCTTCAGACTCACACCGAGAGAGAAGGAGAGCTGGATGTGTTGTAATGTTCTTTAATTGAACTTTTGATAAACACATGACATGAAACAGAAACTCGCTCTCTTCCTGTGAGAGTTTACAGGTTCTACTAACCTGTAAACTCAAGCAGCCACAGTTAAAGCCACAGTGAGGAGGAAACAACCTCAGAGACAGGAAACAAACAGCTTCAGGTCGACACCTCAGTGTGTCGTGTGGTCGTCAGCACTTTGAAACATCGTGTTGTGTAGTTTGATTCTCTACGAGTCTGAGAAACACCAACAGTCAAATAATACGTTAACGTCCGTCTGAGCCGGGGTCAGAAACCAGAACACAGCCGAGTCACCAGAACAAAACCGTGTTGTTTGTTCTTAATGCAAATCACATCAAGTTCATGTTACATGTATATGAGGTCCGAGCAGACAGAACCAGACAGAGACGCTGTGTGAGGCTGCGTTTCAACATCTGATCGGGAAACAACTTGATATTTTCCAGCCGCGTTCCCAAAGACAAGCTGGATGTTTCTAAAAAGACGGAATCAAACGTCTTTGGCGAGACTTTTGGACGTTTTACTGCCAACAGAACCCGATGTTTCTGCAAGACATCAGGATGTTTTCAATTGCTTTTGTGGCGACAAAACTGGATCTATATTTATCAGGACTTACACATTTTTAGCCGCATTTCTGACATCAACAATATATTTTTTTTAACAAGACGTCGGGACATTTTGAGCGGCGTCGTGGCAACTGAACAGGACATTTTCAACTCGATTTGTGGCGACAAAACTGGGCATTTTTTAAAAGACTTCTGCTCTGTTTGTTGTGACAAAAAATGATATTTTTATCACCACGTCGGAACATTTTCTGGTCCTATTTGTGGAGACAGAACCAGGTATTTTAAACATCATGTCAAGGTGTTTTTTTGTGCACAAACCTGACCAGATGATGAAGAGACATCACACACAGTTTAGGACTCGTACCTGTGCACCGTCCCTGGTCCTCTTCACATTGATGACCAGGTCCATGGAGAGGCCGATCTGCTGCGTCCAGATGGAAGGACGGACCCGCAGCAGCAAACAGTTCCCACAGCCGGACACGACCACATCAGGAGGTCCCAACACAGCTGCGAGGAGAAAAGGTGATCACGGTTCCTCATTAATACTTTAGTGTTAGTGTTCAGTGTACTTTAGTGTTTACAGGATCTGGATGAGACCAAAGTGTGTTTGTTGGTGTCTCACTGTCTGACAGAGGATGGAACGCCGACGACACGGTCCAGCTGGACGTCTGTCCGGCTGTGAAGGCCCGGACTCGGGCTCTGAACTGTTCCAAAGGGTCTTTGAACACTCGCGTCAGATTACACGTCTGTCCAGCCGTCAGTGCCGAACAGGCGGCCACCGCTTTCCACGACTTCTTACTCCAGAGGGAAAGAAAACAGAGACACACTGATGATGGAGAACGACAAACCACGTCTTCCAGCAGGTGAAAGGTCGCTGCAGAGCGGCGAGAAAACTACAACAGCTGGTTGTAAAGGCAACTGGTTGGACCGGATGAGTCACACTGATAGGAGGAAATCATACGTGTTTATGAGTCGCTGTTACTGAAAAAGGAAAGTGTCGACTCAGACGGTTCAGACGAGTCTCAGAAACAAAAATGAAACTGATGAAATTCTGTGCAGATTAAAGAATTCTTGTTTCTGACACATCCGGCAGAAAACAGCGTCTCAGCTCGGTGCTGGCGCTGGTGAAGCTCATGTTTGGGTTTATAGATGGATACAAATAAGATCTGGTGGATTATGGTCCTGATTTTTTGGGTTCGGTTCCCGAGCAGCATCATTATTATTATCGAAATATTAAACGTGAAAATATGAGACGTCTTATGATTCAATTGACCAGTTAGTTCCAGAAATATCTCGACAGCTACAGGATGGATTAAGATTGAGTTCTGTCCAGACATTTCTGGTTCCCAGAGGATTAACTGAGCTGATAAATGAACTTTTATTGTCGCGATCGACAAGTCAGACTTTGAACAGCTGTTGGATGGATTTTCACAAATTTGCAAAAACATTTCCATCAGCCTCAGCTGCACTTTTGTTGGCGCTACTTACCAAATGTTAAGTACAGTAAGACGGTAACAAGATAAATTGTACCCAGCACTCTTTAACAGACTCTGGTAAAAGTAGAAGTACTGATTCAGCTTGTTTACTCCAGTAAAGTAATAGATTACAGGCTCTGACATGTACTCAGAGTATCAGAGTAAAAAGTCTCCCTCTGAAGGACATTTGTGCTCAAAGCTAACTGAAGCTCACGTCATATTAACAGAATTCAAAGACTATTAAAGTTAAAGGTAGAATCAGTAGGATTTGTCCCAGCTGTTCCTGAACGCACCACAAAGACAGTTGATTGTTGAGTCTCATTCCCAGGACGTCAAATAGACACATGTTGGGTTGGTAAAGCGTCCCGAGCAGCAACAAAGAGAGAAAATCAGAAACTCTCTGCAGATATGAGACACTAACACGCCTTTTCTCCACATTCCAGTCTCCCTCTCTGTCTGTTTACGCCTTCTTACGGCTTTTACGTCTTTGTCTCGTCTCGCTGCGTCTGCCGTGCGTGATGTGCTCTGATTGGTCCACACCAGTCTTGATAATAATTCACCTCAAGTGCATCAAACTAAAGCAACGAGCCTGTTGTGACATTAAGGTGGAAACATCAGATATATTATAGATCTGCAGACGTCAGACGTCCCTGCAGCTGATGAATAATTGAGAATTACACATTTAGATTTGAGCGTTTTTCTATTTCAAACTGTTGCAACATCGATCGAAGGAAACTTTTCAATGCACATTAACGCAGGATTTAAACTCCTCGTCTCCGTCTCTGTTACTCACAAGAAGCTCGTCCTGAATCCTGAACCTCCGTCTTTTCTTAATGTGAACTTGAGTTTCTGGTCGACTGCAGAACCTTTTTTAGACCTTACTACATCTCAGTTCTTGTTAAATTCTGAGACAACACAGTGAATTAACATCATTCCTGCAGTTTGACTTCTTCTGGGTTTTCTGTCTTCTTCAGTGACACAGATCTCACGATGTATCATTAAATGATCGTCTCACTGTATCGTGATAAAATTGTCATCGTGGGCAAACTGTCGTGAATCGTATCGTACGAGGAGTCCCACAGGTGTGTTCTTTAAATCAGGTGCAGCATGACGTCACTGATTAGTTAGAGCTGCAGCTAAAGATCATTTTCATTATCAATTATCAGCTATTAAATGTCAAAAAAGTGCTCATCACTGTCATATCGCTTCTTTTGAAACCGAACAGTCCAAAACAGAAAAACTCTTTGTTTACTGATGAAGAAAAGCAAATCGTCACATTTAAGAAGCTGGAACAAAATTAATGACTGAAGACGTAAAATTAGAGACAATTTCAGTATTCAGTGAGATTAAACCAGATCTAAAAAGCCCAAAGTGACGTCTTTGAATCGCTTCTTTTAGTCCAAAACCTCCCAAAAACTCTTCATTAATTATCAGAAGTGATGAAGAAAAAGCAGCAAATCGTCACATTTAAGGATCTGGAACCAAACAATCATCGAGATTTCAGCTTTAGAAAAAATGACTCAAACGATTCATCGATTATCAAAAATGGTTGGTGACCTAGTTTTTCAAGAAATGAAAGTCAGTCTGAGTGATTTCATCTGGAGTGAAGCCAAACCACAGTGAGTCAATCTTTGTGGATTTTCCCAGAGAAATCAGTGCATCTGTCTGAAACCTTCTCACACTTCTGCTCTCTGACTCGAGTACCTGAGACGGACGACCTGGACCTCGAAGCGGCTGCTGTCGGGGCTGTCGGCGCCGGGCAGGAAGCTGAGCGTGTGCTCCATGTTGAAGGAGGAGATGGAGACGTTGGATGGAGCCGGGAGGGAAACGCTGACTGCTGCAGAGGAGAAGAAGAAGAAAAACAACTTTTAAAACCCAATAATTTGAAACATCTGTCTTCTGCAGCTCTGAACTCTTCAATCTAAACATTTCCTGCAGGTGAACAACAGCTGAGTGAGTTTAACACACAACACACACACACACACGACATATGTACAGTCCAAAGGTGTAAAACCTCCTCCTGCAAACCTTCAGTCCAGGGAGCATTACCAAGGTGCATCTGCTGAAGAAGAAGGAGTAGAAGGATCACCAGCCTCATCTTCCCTCCATGCAGTCACTCGCAGTTCAACGTCTCTTACGCAAAGCTGGCAAATGTTTTTAAGGTTTGAGCACACAACATATAGAGTGCTGGGAGGGAGCAGGGGCTGAGAGAGGGGGTTGGGACGTGAACACGATTGTTATCATGTCGCTGGCTGAGTTTCTGTTTCCCCAGAAGTCTCCTCCCTGTGTGAGCTTTACACTGCAAATCCTGCGTTTCAGCGTCACAGCTGTCGCAGGAGCCGGACAGAAGACTGGTTTCTGATCTGTGGGGAGTTTTTCTCTGCTGGTTTTTGTGGGTTTTTATTTTGGTAAGCTTGAAAAAAAGACTTTGCAGGAATAATGCAACAGATACAAAGACTTACAGAGTGTAGAATGTGGCTTTATTTGTTGGATTAGGTTGTATGATTGTTACAGCGAGTATAAAAAGATACAAACATGTCGTTAACTTGTCTGATTATGTCGTTTACATACAGTTACATGTGTTTACTTGACTGTCCTGTAGCTTTAGATAAGACTGTACGCTGAACAGGACAATAAAATATGGAAAACATGACATGATACTGTAACACTGATGCATTAATATTAAATATAACAGTCACAATGCAGACGTGATTCTCATGTGGAGTGAAATGTGAGATAATGATTGTATAAAAAACAGTCAGAGAGTTAAAGGTGTTTCTGTTTGCTACAGAAATATTAATATTAATATCTTGATTCATGTTTAGCGTGTCGATTATTTCTGCCAGAGTCAGAAGTTTTATCTGACGACTCTTCAGAAAACAAAGATATTCAGTCTGAAGACGATGAGGGATGCTGGTAAACATCTTTTTGAGTTCTGACTCTTTTCTTTGGCTTTAATTCTGAGGTTTAACTCAGAATATTAATGTTAAAGTTCAACATTTTGAGATTAAACTCTCTTTGTGGGTGGAAAAAAAACGCCAAAAAAGTGTTTTCCAGTGGTTCTGATCGTCTTCTGTACACAGAAACTGGAGCCAGATGCAAAAGATTGATCTTAAATTAATCAAAATATAAAAGATTGTTAACGATTAATTTGCTGTCGACTGAGCAGCGAGAAGTTTGAGCTCTCGTTACAACCTCCAGCTGAAGAGTTAAAGGTGCACCGTGTGAGGATTTTAATTTCATCGTTAGTGAAGGTGTCTTTGTGTTTGGCAGAGACAGCGACTGAAGTTAGCATGCTAACAGCTAGCAGCAGCCCGACGGCTAACTGAGCTAACGGCAGCTACCGTCAGCAGCAGTTAGCGGTTACTCCAGGATGAATTCGACAGGTGACCAGTTCTCACATGTTGCACCTTTAAGTACAGACACACATAAACCCACATTTTATAAAAGCAGCACAGTACTCAACACGTGGACCCTTTTGGCAGACGACTGATCAAACAAAACTGATTTCACAAACTCAGTTCTCAGCACACGATGAAGAAAAATAAAATGAAAATTAAATTCTGCCTTAAAAAAAAGCTGTCAAACATCAGAAGAGCAGGAACAACTAGGTGTTGTGAGGGCGACTTCTGCTGCTCGGGCTGCGTCTAACAATCACTGTCATTATCATCAATCTGCTGATTATCTTCAACATTGATCTGATATTTGTTTGGTCACAATTTCCTCAAAGTGACGTCTTCAAACTGTTTCAGTTCGAAACACCTAAACTCCTCATTCACTTTCAGAAACGACAAAGAAAAGCTGCAAAGAAGCTGAACGAGACAATGTTTGACATAAAATGATTGGCAACGACATTCTCTTCAATGTACCGGACAGACATGTTGGGCTGTGTGGCCAATAAAACTACAGAAACAGTCCAGTGGTGTGAAGCTATTAACAGAAAATTACCAGAATTCCTGTAAATTAATGCCCTAAGATTCCCAGGAATAATTCCCTGCATGCATCTACAGGAAGATAAAAGGAAGTTGTTCCCTGATCAGAACATCACAGCCGGTCCAGAAGTTTGAAACCACTTCAACGTATTTTAATTTCATGACATCAGCTCCACAGTTTGAGTGGAAATCTTTGAAACGTGTCCGTGAACTTCAGAATATCTCAGAATCTGAAGGCACTCGAGCTGGTACGGACTCCACAATCCCACCTCGATCCGACGGCGTTCTCGGTCCCTTCGTTTGTCTTCAGGTCGCTCTGGGAAATCTCTGAGGTGTTCGTGGAGTCCGTGCCAGGTCGAGCGTCCCGCTGTTCTCTTATTATTATTATTCTTATTATGTGTTTGGTTGTTAAATGTTCCAACTGATCGGAAAAAATAAAGCTACACATTTGTTGGCAGCAGTTCATGTCTTCAAGTTCTCGTCTTTTCATTAGTTCATAGATCAGCTGATGGTTTATAAATGTGATAAAGCTCCGTCACGTTTTAAATCTATTACACCAAAACTTGACTTATAATAAACAAAAAATAATCACAAACTGTGTCACAATACGAGGGCAAACATCACGCTGAGATATTCTGAGATTCATTTTTCAAACATTTGACTTTTCATTCAAACTGTTGATATTATAAAAACATAATTACATTAGAAACAAATGTAAATCATGAGTATTTTTCCGAGTGGTCTCTGACTTCTGGAGCAACAGCTGTGATGTTTTTAGAGGAAGCTCAGACGTCAAAACACATACAGTAACATGATTCACAGTTTATGATGTGGAGGGGAATTAATTGGGCCTCGTGCAAGAACATTCTAATATCTTTATAATAAATCGCCTGTAAACGGCCGTACAGAAGCTGCCTGTTCTCCTGCTGAAGGGCGAGTTTCAGAAAATGCAGCCAGCAGGAAAACTAAGGATGCCGGCAGAGAAACAAACATGTAGCAGCTTTCAGCAACGACGTCTGAGAGCGACCTGCAGCCGACTGACGGCCCGCTGCTCCAAACTACAAACATTTCATCAGAGAGAATGTGAGAATATTACGAGCTTCCAGTGTCTCGACTCAGTTAATGGAGAGGAACGCTGCCTCGTGTGTCCGTCTCCAACACTGGGTTTTAAACACATTACAAAATCCTAAAGAACACCAAGACTTCTATTTCAAGTTCTGTAAGACACGTGGAGGTGGACGCCTCATATATCCACAGTCATCTTCTTCATCTTCCTCCTCCTCCTCCTCTTCTTCTTCATCCTCCTCGTCGACATCGCATGATTTCAATGCAACTTCCTCCTCAGCGTCCTGTGTTTGTGCAGGCAGGATTGCAGAAATCTCATCATGTAATTCGTCCTCCTCGTCCTCCTCCTCCTCCTCCTCCTGCTCATCATCATCATGTCTGCCAAAGGTTAATGTGAGGAGGTTAACATCCTGACCCTCCTCCTCCTTCTCCCCCTCCTCCTCCTCCCCCTCCTCCTCCTTATTTGGTTCGCTCCCTCCAGTCAAACTGTCTGCAGGAGGATCTGAAACACACTCTGGCAGAGGCTCAGAGTGTGACGATGTGTGTGTCGGGGAGTCTGACGTTTGGTTTGAGGAGAATCCTGACGTCGTTTCAGGCGCTCGAGGCAAAGGAGCCGCCAAACACGATGAAGACGAAGAGGAGGAAGAGACGAGGTTAGTGCCCACCTGCAGTTTATAACCTCCTCTGCCGCTGCTCTCCTCGTCGCTCTCCTCGTCGCTGTCCTCTGACAGAGTCTGTTTGCTGCCGTTCTTGCCAGAAGAGGGCGGTGTTGGTTTGAGGTTCAGGAGGGACGACAGGGACGTGCAGCGTGGAGAGACGACCAGAACCTCGTCCAGGTGATGGATGGACGTCTGAGACACACAGACGGAGACACAGGGAGTGTTTAATCAGCCGCAGAGCAGATATTCAACAGACAGAAACAACAAACTGTTCATGAATCCATCAGTCAGTAGAAAACAAACTGAGACTATCAGTGTCTGAGTCCTTCATCAACGCTGTCACCACTCTGCACTTCCTGGCTATAACATGTAAACAGAAAATATTTAGGTTTTGTTATTCTTATTTTAAGACACACGTCTCTCTGAGTTGGACGGCTGCAGGCATTAGCTTCAGGTGAGAACGGCTAATGTGGTTAGCAGCTGTTGTGAGTCACAAGTCACAAACAGCACGAGTCTCGTCATGTTCTTAAAATCTGACACCAAAATGTCTGCTTTCAAAATGCTGTGTGATTTTTCTTTTGTATCACCGGCTGCTGATCTGTGCCTCCCTCTGATATTAATCTAGATGATACAAGTCAAAGTAAGAAGCGTTGTGATGTCACTTAACAACTTTATTTATCAGCTGATGCCAAAAAAATCAACAATCCACAGAAGCTTCTATCTCTGGATTACGTTCCGTCTCCACGTTGACATCGTGACGCATCTTATATCGAGAAATGTCGACACCTCTGCTAACTGAAGGCACGCAACTCGCAATTATTCTCATCATTTATTTATTGTTACATGAAAAAACACCAAAGTCAATTCAGTTGTTGAGTTTGTTGATGTTGAGTTCAAAACTCCAAAGATATTCAGTCAATATTATAATAATATAAGACAAAGGAAAACAGCAAATTCTCATATTTGTGAAGCTCAAAATGACCTTAAAGTCCAGGGTTTATTACATTATCATCACGTGAAAGTAAGAATCATTGTGCTTCCACTTTCTTACCGCCGTCGGCTACAACATTCAAACCACTAACCGTCAGAAACATTCATCCACTGGTTATAATTCAATGTGTTCTGCTGGGAAACCTTGTGGACAGGAGGATCGTGACTAAGAGCTCCAGGTATCGACCGGGCCTTGAATTCCTCAGATCCCAATCCAATTAATCATACGTGGGACTCGTCAGAACAAGTCTGATCCACGGAGGCCCGACCTCGCCCTCCGAAGGATTCTGGGGATCCAACAGCAGAGGACTCGTGTCCACACAGACACATGCTGCTGTCAGTGTTTGTTTCATAGTGAGCATCACCCATTTAGAATTTATAAATATTCATTAAATGTTGGTCCACATCAGAGACGCTTCATCAGACCGGACGCTCGTCTGACCTGAACTTATCTCGCCGTTCACACTTCTTCACATGAAGCTGTGTATCTTCTACATGCTATCAGGCAACAACACATTTCCCTACAGTGGAAATGTTGCTGAATCACATTAAAGGAAGCGAGAGTCCACAGAGTGCTCGCTGGAAAAGAAACCAGCCTGCAGCCTGAAGTCCCCTCGAGCAGTTACATGATGTGTTGGCCACATACAGATCCTGTGTGAGGGGGAAGCCCCTCCACGTCTCGCTGTCACTCCGGCTGACTCCAGGCAGTCGCTAGCAGAACACGAAACCGCATCTTAGTTCATAAAAAAGCGTGTTCAAATCCCCCTCGCATGAGACAAACAGCACAAATATTAAAAGGTTAACTATAACCGACACCCACACAGCCAGCAGCTCCTCCATCCCAGCAGCAGCAATAAAACAGAGACAGGGACTGAAATGAATTCGAGGTTTCAGAAGCTGCCAACTGATTAATGGTCTCAACCCCCTTTTTCCCCCCCCGAGGTTCACGAGTTCAGTGTCACAACCCTTCAGACGTTAAAGTACCAACCTTTTTCTCAGAATTCTGGGTTTCTTAGAATTTCCCAGAATTTAATAAAAAAAAGTTAAGAATTAAAAAAAAGTGAGAATTTAAAAAAAGTCAGAAAAAAAGTGAGAATAAAAAAAGGGGGAATAAAAAAAGTGAGAATAAAAAAAGTGAGAATAAAAAAAGTTTGAATTAAAAAAAGTGAGAATAAAGAAAGTGAGAATTTAAAAAGTGAGAATAAAAAAATGAGAATTTAAAAAAAATCAGAAAAAAGTGATAATGAAAAAGGTGAGAATAAAGGAAGTGAGAATTTAAAAAAGTTAGAACAAAAAAAGTCAGAAAAAAGTGATAAAAAAAAGTGACAATAAAGAAAGTGAGAATTTTAAAAAGTCAGAAAAAAGTGATAATAAAAAAGTCAGAAAAAAGTGATAATAAAAAAAGTTTGAATAAAGAAAAGTGAGAATAAAAACATGAGAATTTAAAAAAGTAAAACAAAAGTGATAATAAAAAAGTGAGAATAAAAAAAGTCAGAATTTAAAAAAAAAAAAAAAAGTATAAATTCTGTTTCAATCTCAGAATACTGGTTCTAAGTTTAAAGTCACAAAAAGCCAAAATAAAAATTAAAAAAAGTTAAATCTGGGAAAAAGTCTGAGCTCAAAATGTCCCTAAATCCTGTTCTGTATGAATGAGATCAGTATCTCATTCAAAAACATGTATGTTTACTTTATCTCCGTGTCTCTGTTCACCACCACTGTTTGTAGAACTTTGAACTGAGGTTCTGACAAACAGCAGAACTAAAGTACTGATTCCAGCAGTGACCCAGTAACAGGACACTGATCATCACTGGACTCAGTTCATCTCAACAGTGTCTGTGTTCAGTAATAATCCGTCTCCTCTGATATCTGACACTCTGAAGCAGAATCATCAGCGGTGTGATGTGACGAGGCAGAACGTCTCTGGAATACAGAAGTTCTGTCGTTGTAGCTGAAAGTTAAACTCAGTTTGCTTCGTGCACACAGTTATCGATGAACACGAACAATAACTGCTTTGTGGTTTTACAGAAAGCAGCTCTCGCTTGACTTTTTCTGAGTAAAGGAGCTGAAGCGGAAACACACAGATGTAGAGTGCAACCTTTCTCCATACTGACGGGTGAAGATGACGACCTGCAGTGCAGAGTTGATTGTAATGTATCTGTGTTTTACAGTTAAACGCAGACGTAATGCAGATATTTTGATGAGTGTAGCATCAACAGCACTCCTTCAGTTCGGTCCAGTCTTCTCCTCTTATCTCAGAACACGAAGCGAATACATCAACCATCAACCATCCTGCAGCAGGAGAGACAACGAGCTTTCTGCCTTCGTCTCTTTTCTTCTGTTGCCACAGATCGACCACAGCGATGGCACAGTGGTGCTGCATGTAAAACAAGTGTGTGTGTGAGTGTGTGTGTGTGTGAGTGTGAGTGTGAGTGTGAGTGTGTGTGTGTGTGTGTGTGTGTGTTTCCGCCTGCAGTTCTTTCCTGTTACTTTACCAAGAAAAAGTGAAGCGGCAGCTGCTTTTCTGTCAAACCACACATGTAACAGTGCGCTTACTGTTCGTATTAACACAAAGCAAACTGGATCTACTTTATGTTTCTGCATCAGAGCTCTGATTTAAAGTCTCACATGTTCTCTTGTCTTTATGATGTAGTCATTCTGCCTCAACACATCACACCACAGATTTCAGAACTTGTGAGATGACAAGAGATCCGAAACCACAGAAACTCTTATTCAAATGTGTTTTACTCTCTAAACGCAGTTGACGAGAGCGCAGCTGAGAAAAGATGAAGTGATAAAATAAAAACATGAAAACAGTCCAGGATGTTACACGTAGCAACACATAATGCAGAGATCGGACTCTGTGATGCTCTGTGGATGATCTCTGGTTGAGTATTTCAGCTTCTCAAGCTTTTAAATGTGAGCCCGTGTACGAGGACCGGCTCGGTTGAAACAGAATAAGGCGTTCGTTCGGGCCAACAGTGATGGCATCGGACTGGGCAGCAGACTCTGCCTCCTCACCAGGGACCACACCAAGGAATGCAGTGACAGGGGCAGGGCTGGGTTTTCTTGTAGCGAATACACGAGAATGTCTCACAAACAGAAGATTAAAGATCGTACCAACGTTGGTCCGGACAAGAACTAGTGACAGAAGGAAGCCGGAGCCTGATGGCGTCCTGAACCGTAACTTGAATGCTGCATCCATCATGTTGGTCGTTGTCTTTGACACGGGTCCATGAAATATATTTTATAAAGATATAAAACACCCTGGATACTGTTATTACTGTTAACTTGTGTTTGATACAGTTTGTCCACAAGGAAAGTTGATTTAACTTGTTAAAAAAATTACCTCTTCTCCATCAAAAATCTGTGAATGAGCTGATAGTTCATTTAAAAGTCTGGCTGCAGGACGCAGACACGTCTTTTATAATCAGTTTGTTAACTCGGGGGCTTCTGGAGACATCTGGTGTCTCTTTAGTTGTTTCAACGTGTTAAATCAAGTCTCCAGCTTCTTCAGTTGTTTACTGTGTTTCGCTGTGAAGCTCCAGACAGTTTGTGCACTACGACACCTCACCTGACTTTTAAGAACATGAAGCAGGGGCTGATGACTGGATTGACATTTTTCGGGGGAACTTCTCCTTCAACATTATGACGAACGCAGCGAATATTATAATTGCAGAGACGTGGATCATTTTCCAGTAATGACGGCTGACTAACTGTCCAGTTTCCATAAAAAGACAATAAAAGATGAAAATGGAAACTGTTTTTTTTAAAACCTAATGAACTCAGACTCATTCCTGCTGCTTGTTAACGCCTACAGCGTAAAACACGACAATACAATGAAAGTATGACTTACCAGGACGCGCGGCAGAGGCCTCCTCCTCAGACAGATGTAACCAGCAGAGAACAGCAGAGCCACGATGACCGCACCGATTATCACCAACAAACACAGCAGGGTGGAGATCAGCGCGTCTGCAGAGAGGACAGGAGGACAAAAACACTCATAAATTAACTGAAAACAACAACAAAAAACTAACCATGGAAACCGTTTGTTCTCATAATATTAACACTTTATTCCAGAAATGTTTAAACGTGTTTTTCCTGATTGTTTGTCACATCAGATAAAAAGCTTCTGCCAAACAATAAATGAAAAGATGAAATATTGATCCTGTGTGTAAGAGTTCAGAGAGTTTCTCCTCATTAACTACTTTATGTTTCTGGAGCATTAAAGACCTTTAATGTCATCGTTTATCCTCGACTAATCTCGACTCACAGGAGAAATGCTCTGCTCATATTTTTACAGATTCCTCACGATCATACTTAGTTTTTATACTTATTTATAGTTGTTTACTGTTTTTATATTGCTTTTATTCTACATCCTGTGATGTTGCACTCTTGTTTGTTTGCTGAGTTAAAGAGATAATAAAGATATTCTGATTCTGATTCAATGCTCAAAAATCACATCAGTTTTCTGTCAACATCTTGCTATTAATCAACATTTACATTTAGATTCTGAATCCACCGCTCTTTTGGATTTATTCCCAAAAATGCAGTTACTAAGTTACATTATTAACGTGTCAAAGGCAAAAATCCACAGCAAGATATGATGAGAGATTTAAAATCGAGGCCTGTAAAGTGACGAGGTAACTCAAGGAACATGACAGTGACAAACACAGAGATCTGTACCTCGATTAAAGAGGCTCGGGCTGAGGTAACAGACCGGCTGGCTGTAGCTGGGCTCGTTCCGCACGCCGGCTGAGAAGCGGACGGAGACACAGTACTTTCTTCCAGGCAGCACATACTCCTTAAACTTCACTCTTTCCAGAGAATGGATGTCCTGAAGAGACACAAAGACAACGGAGAGACAAAATGACAAACTGCATTCATCTCAGAGATGCTCTCCTGCATCCAGGAGCCACAATCTGACATCAACACACTATATATTACATTTAAACTACAGAACAATAGCACAATATTAATGCTCAGAAAACACATTTTTTTCTCACACTGTCTGTCTGAACGCTCTTTAGGGAAGTCTGCATCATCAGACCTTTAAACTTGTTCATCACGATGGCATAAGTGAGTGAAACACCGTCTGTGAGTTCATGTACCTTCTTTTTTTCCCCTCCGTTGTACTGGAGCCTGAGTTTGTAATCCAGACGGTTGTAAACCTCTCTGAGGTGCTCGACAGGACACTGAAGGTCCACACACAGGTATTCATCGCAGGGCGTCACAGAGAGCAGCGGCAGGTCCAGGTGAGCTGGAAGACACGTCGGACAGAAGAAACTCTTCAGTTACATAAACTGACATGTAATTAACGGCCACTAAAAACATCTGGTGGATGTGATGAAGCAGTTCACTGAGGTGTCTGCTAATTAAAAACAGGCACTCAGGGTTTCTGCAGGTCTCAACAAGGTGAGTTTAAAACCTATTTCACATCCAACAAACAAACCCTGAGGCTGATTATTCCCTCATGTGTCGCATGTTGTGCTTCTGTTATGCTTCTCCTTAACCACAAAAACATCAGACCTCCTTCGTTAATGGAGATTAATCAAGTTGGAGCCTGTGTTGAAACAACAGAGTCCTGGTTGGCAGCTGAACCGGTTCTTTAATCACATATTTGCTGAGACAGCAGACAGGAGGATGAAGACAGCAGGTCCAATTCAAAGTGAATCCCTCTCCAGTATGTGCAGCACGGAGCCACTTACTGTCTCTGATGGGCTTAAAGTCGTTTAAGGTGCGAGAACTGGAATTCCATCCCTCCAGCCGGGCTGTAACTTTGGCAGTGTAGGTCACATCTCGGTTAGAGAAGGTTTCTGTCAGGTTGCAAACCAGCGGGTGTTGGACGTGCTGGCAGCCGTCCACTGGCAGAAAGGAGGTTCCCCTGCAGGAGCAGAGGAGAAAGACGGAAGCCTCAGAGGATCAGAAGAGCAAACAAGTCCCAAAAACAAATCTTCCTTCTCGATAACCAGAGAGAGGTCTGAGTGTGTGAATGTACATGACCGTATGAAATGTGTGTTTAATGTTTACAACATGGATTAAAGGCTTTCATAGCAAACACTCTCATCTTTCACCTGAGTGGATTACCTCCACGCTACGGAAGCCCATTTCTGCCAATTAAAGAAGGTCAAACTGATGAAACTGACTTCATTTTGACTTTTTATTTCATAATTTGGATTTTTGCATGTTATTATTTTGATGTTACTTATGACTTTTATCTCATCATTTTTTACTTTTTCTTTATAATTTTGACCTTTTATCCCATAATTGACCAAATTATCTCTATAATTTTGACTGTATATTGTCATATTTATAACTTACCATCTTATAATTTTGACTTTCACAATTTTCATTTATTCATCTCCTAATTCTGATTTTTATTTAACTCATAATGACTTTTACCTCACAATTTTGATTTTTTCCCTCAAAATTCTGACTTAATCTCCTAAATACGATTTTTTTATCCCATAATTACGAATGTTTTCATATCACTTTAAAATCTAATCTCACAATTTATTCTCTTATTTATGACTTTTTAGTCACACATAGTCATATTTCTGACTTTCATCACAAAATTCCAACTTTTTTAACCCTTATTTATGTCTGTTCATGGAAATTAAATTTTTTTCATCAAGTTTAATTTTCATCTTGCAAAATTATTTTTGGGATTTAAATTTCTGTGATATCTGGACGATATCTGATCCTTGCTAATAACTATAATAATATCTATATCACAGGTGTATTACATGGTGGTTTGTGCATTAACTCAGTTCATATCACCGCCACAAACACAGATGAAACCTACGTGTTTGTGTTCACAGCGTCCACGCTGTAGTAAACTCCTCGGGGTGTTCCTGGTCCAGGTTCCCATTTCAGCAGATGAATGAAGTTACTTGAGTTCAGCGTCACTTTGTCAGGCGAGGGGAGTTCACTCACAGCTGGAAAACAAACACACAACATGTTAAATCTGGTGATCTGACTCTCCGATGATCGTCACAGTAAGAACTTCTTCTATCTGTCGGTGTGACTGTGGACTGAGAAAGCAGCGAGCTAACCCGACATGTGAGCTGCTCCTCATCTACAGCTTCACACTACATTAGCTGCTACCAGCACAACATACCTATATCTTGAACTGAACTGTTTGAGGTCGAGTTGCATTGTGGGTAATGTGGTTTTAGTCTTTCCAAATGTTATCAGATCAAATGGCTCAAATTCTGACTGACAAACAAGTAATTTCTCAGGGATTGTGCATCATGTGACGATGTTACTACACTATGAACATCGGCTTCAAAGCCTGCTGCTCTTCCTGGAGGATTGGGATTGAAGTCTGTAGTCCTAAAACCCAGAAATCAACTCACATTTTTGCACATCCGGTTCCTTCGCCTCATAGTCTCTGAGCTTTCTGAATGTGTTTAATGTTAAATGCGCTCAACATATTTACACGTTCTGTTCTACAACATAAAATCCATCATTAAATGTCCCGCAGTTTAATTATAAAGCTCTTCCGTGTGTTAAAAGCAGTATATATTATTAATAATTGATCCATAATCGACTGTTAAGGTGGCCGAGTATTGATTAAAGAGATCACTTAAAGTGTGCATCCCTAATCGCTTCACCTCTCTGTTGTCAGGTTGTGTTCTGAGGGGGGCAGCTTTCAGTGTGACTGTGGTCCAGTAGGTTATAATGACACCCATGTGACATCACCTGGCTGTGCACTCACCTGACAGGACCTGAGGCAGCCACGTGAGCATCCAGATGAGAGCAGTCATGACATCCAGAGCATCTCTGCTGCAGAGCCATCAGCCCACCACTCTGCTGCTTTCACTTTCCCTACCAGCTGTCGGACATCACAAACCTGGAGACATCAGCACACATTACGTTACATTACGTTCACCATGTTGTCTGATAAACAGTTATTATAACGATTACATGTAATGTGGTGGATGTGGAGAGGGTTGGAAACTTCACACCACACTTGTTTTACAGTTACTCCCACACACATTATGGCACATTCCTGAACAAGACTGTCTTTCACTTTCACATTTTTCATATTACACTGTCATTTTTCGATTTAAATCTTTATTCATGATCATTTTTACGCACCCAAACAACAAAACAACACGCCAAATTCCATTGAAGTGTAAAAATATTTGGCAACCCACCTGATTGTGACTCACATTTATACTAAGTAAGCTGCATCGATTCAGTTAGCTTAAAAACCTCCACTTTAAGAGGAAACAGTGGCTAAACGACGCTAAACGAGTTTTGGCGGTCAGATAAACAATATCTGACTTTATTTCACCCACAAACTTACAATGTATTCGTGTTTCTCTCAAGACGTCTCCGGAAATCACCGCTAACTTAAGCTAACGGGCTAGCCTAGTTTCTGACAGCGCGCTAGCTAACAAGCTAGCAAGTTAACGGCTCCAAGATGTTCGAGTTCACGGCTACCTGTCGGGAGAAAGAGTTCCCATGTGTGTCTTCTGAGTTCAGGCACAGGAACAACCTCAGGAGGACACTGTGAGGGTGAGGACACCACGGACCGACACCTGTGTGGACCGCACGGACCTGCAGCTGCGAGGACACACGTTAGACTGCCGTTACTCCTGCTGCCTTCACGGACCGCCAGGAAAATTGTGTTCCCAAATCCGACAGCGACGTTATTCATGGCGCGATGACTGGCAGGGGTGTAGAAAGTACCTAAACGTCATACTTTAGTAAAAGTAACGATATCGTGTTAAAATATTACTTTGGGAAAAGTGAAAGTTGCTTATTCATATGAAAAGGATCTGATGTATGGGGAAAAAGTATAAAAACTGAATAAATACAAATATAAATAACTTAATAATTCAATTAATAAACGATTGAAAGCACCAAAATATTTATTTCATTAAATGTGAGTAATACATAATTTATGAAATGTGACATAAATGGATTTCTCTTCTTCTCTGTGTCTAAAAATACAATATTTGCGTTAAAAATGTAAGAATAAACAGCAGAAAGTGGAAATACAGTACATCAAAACTGGACATATGTACAGTACTGATATGTAGAGCACCCAAACTGCCAAAAGATAAATACATACAAATATAAATGACTTAATAAGCAACACTAATATGGAGTAATGTGGACATTATGGACATGTTTTATTAAAGTAGAAATTTGATGATGAGACACACAATGAAGTATAATCAGAGTTTGAATCACAATACTTGATATAAATAGACATACAGCTAAACAGACAAGGATGACACAGGTGAATGCAGATGCAAAAACATTGTATAATAAGTACAAGTAGTTGTAAGCAAAGGCTGTTGTTACACAGTAAACATCAACAGTAAGTAAACATCAAAAAACTATGTACACTTTAATAAACAGCAAACATTCTCCAGCTGTCACGTGTTTTGGGGGAATTAAAACTCAAGTTCTTCAAAAACATTTTGTGGCTCTAAGTTGTGGCTGACGATGTAATTGGAATTTGTCCCGCAGTTCCTGAAGGCAGCACCTGGAGAGGCTGTTGGTAGGAAATCACGTGACCTCGTGGAAATACAGGAATGTGTGCAGCTTCTCAGCTTCAATCAGCTGTTCAGGAGGCACGGGAGCAACAACATGCAGGCTGAAGTAATCACATTACATTTCTACTTTATATCTGATCTGCTCTGACTGTCACTGCAGCATGAAACATACAGGAGTCACCTGCCTGTCAGATCCAGTTGTAAACAGAACAAACCACAACTGATTTAACGGGTTTGTTTAAAACAGGATGAGATACAACATGTGCAGGAAAACACTTTGGTCTGAGTTTTTCCAGCCGTGAGTCAGAGCCTCCATTTCCAGTCTTGTGCATTGCATTGTGGGACAATAACGAGACAAATATCCAGCGATTTGGTCATTTCTCCAGAGTGAAGACATGACATCACACATTCACTGCTGCCATGGTGCTGTATATGAACAGTAGGAATGATGGGAATGACTCATGTGTGGGACACGTGAGTATGCAGGGTGGTTGTATGATTGCATAGTTGAGTTTTAAAGGAACAGTACAGCAAACATACCTGCAATTTTTTTGTTTTTGTTTTTTCAGTGGCTCTAATCCTCCTCTGGAACAGTTCACCCAATATTACAACATTTAGTCTCATGTTATATAAAGTCAGGTGAAGTCTTTTGCTACACAGAACATTTCTGGAGCTTCACAGTCAAACAGAGTTGCAGCATCCTGCTAAACAACTGAAGTAGCTGGAGACCACATGAAGATTCAGGATTAATAATTGTGACATAAAACGGCTCGTCAAGAGTCCCAAACTGATTTAGAAAGAGTCCTGGTTTTGTGTCTGCTGGCTCACTGTCACACTGACATACATCATTATTAATGTTATTAATTACACAACAAAAGTTCTCCATGAAAAAATAACCATATAAAACATTATTCCCATTAAATTATGCATATTTACACTGAACGACGACTGTGGCTAACATGATTTATTCGGCTTTTTCAGGCCGTTCTGCATCATTAACCTCTCAGAAAGGTTTCACAGTTATCACCTGAACGTTAACACAAACGCTCTTTTAAAATAACTGGACATGAATGTGGTGTGAGCTTGCTGGTCTAAATTTAAATAAGGTACATGGACATTTAAATATGGCAGCCAGGACAGAACAAACAAAAACAACGAGATGATTCAAGATGAACAACAACCGAGGGCTCCAGGACGACCTCGTCAATAAATAATAAAGACATCTCAGCATTATTAATTTGACACATTTTCATAATCTTTCCTTTAAGAAATCCTGGAAATGTTTCTGCCTCACAAGAAGACAGGTGCAGATTAACATTAACATGAACAAAAACACTAAAATCAGCCTCCTTTACCACCTTTAAACACTTCAGTTTGACTTTTCCTTTAATAAAAAAGGAATGTACCGGCTGAGAAGGAATGCCTGTTCAGACCCGGTGTTAGCACCGGTCCTGAGCGATCCGATCACAGGTGGTAGGTGTGAATAACCCAAAAGTAGGACACCTTTGTGATTCCATCACTCGGACCACATTCAACTGACGTCCGTGGAAGAAAATAAAGAAGAAGAAGGGAAACAGCTGCGACAATTCAAAATTATTCACGCCTTCTTGTAAATTTCGGCATTAAATGTAAAACATTAAATTGTTTGTTGCAGCAGTTTGAACACTTTTTCAACTGATTTCACCATTTACACTAAATCTATGAAAGGAAACAACATTTTGTTTGTTATAATTTATGTCAAACTTTGTAAATACAGTCAACAGTAACTATTATAGGCTACTTCTCCAAGAAAGTCCCCAGACTCCCTCTACAAATCACTTAATTTTGTGAGTTGCTGACTCGGGATGAACGTTATAAACTTTGTGAAACGCTGATTCTGACAAATTCTTAATTTTATGGGCCGACTTGTAAATTCAGCTAATGTTCCACATGAAAATAATAATTTTTTTGTGTTTCCTTTGAGCTGTCCACTTGTAATCAGATCACTCAGAGTGGATGTGAATACTCGGTCAGAGTAACTGATCATGTGTGCCTCATATACCCAGAGAATTCCTCCTCTTCCTCTTCATCCTCCTCCTCCTCCTCCTCCTCCTCCTCTTGTGTCTCACCCTCACAGGTTTTGAAAAAGTCTGAAAAAGCATCTGCACGTCTGTCTTCATACCCGGTGAAGTCTTCCTGTGCAGGCAGCGTTACCGCCACAGCTGTCTGATCGTCTAACTCAGAGTCTGTGGCCGCTTCAGGCTGCTGGTCCAGTCTTAAAACGTTTGTGAGGGAGTCTCTCGGATGCTCCTCTTCTTCCTCATGTGCAGCCAGTGCGGCGAGGGTGATTGAGAACAGATCGACGTTGCCTGAGCTGTGACACACCTCCTCCTCCTCCTCCTGAGGCTCCTCCTCCTCCTCCTGTGGCTCCTCCTCACCTGTGATACGGTCTCTGGCTCCAGTCTCCTCAGGAGTAAAACAAACCTCTGCAGCTCCTTCAGCTTTGGCCTTGTCTTCTTCCAGCCCCTCATGTACGACCTCTAACTCCGGTACCTCCGCCTCCAGCGTTCTGCTCCCTGATCCATTACCTGAGTCCTGGGAGGAACTCTGATCTGAGGAAAGATCTGTGAGTCTGTCCATGTACGCGTTTAACCCGTCTTCTTCCTCCTCCTCCTCCTCCTCCTCCTCCTCCTCAGAGTTGTCATGCCTGCTGGCAGGTTTAGGCGTTGTGGGATTATTTTGCCTCCTCTGTTTCTCCTCATAAATAGAGATCTGGTCAGGGATGGTTCTCTCTGGTGTGAGGGCGTAGCCTTCGCTCAGAGCCGCCTACAGTGGTGAAGACAGAGGAAGACGACAGTGAGAGAGTGGAATATATTTGTCAAGTCAAAGAAGCACTTCTCCTTTAAATACTTCCAGGTATCACCCAGTCGAACTTATCATATAATGGTGCTGGGAGCAGAGCGAGGCAGCAAAACGCCTGAAACTTCAGGCCAACAGAGTCTAAGAAACAGCTGAGAGCAACAGAGAGAAGACATTTCTCACATTACATCATTTCCTTATTTTGGTTTCCTTATGCAAGAAGTGACGGCAGCAAAACAGACCTATGGCATTATTATACCAATAACATTCTTTTAAATCTTGATAATTTAAGTAGTTTTGCTCAAATGCCCATTACATCCGTAACATGTCACGATTAACAGCCATTAAATACTGAATAATAATAATAATAATGTGCAAAGTAAACAGTAACTTTTATCAGGTAAACGAGGTGGAGAGAAAGAATGAAGTAGCAGAAAATTGTGCTTAATAACAGAATTTGGGTTCATTCCATCACTGGTTGATCTAAATTTCTGACATAAAGATTAAAATTTTTACTTTTATTGGTCTTCTTGATTTTTCAACAGTCTGTATTGTTGTAACGTAACGTAACGCACCTCATCCATCGCCACAACTTTCCTCTGCAACCTTCTAAAACAGTTTTACTCCAACTACTCCAACCCTCCTCTTTCCTCGACAATCAGTGTGTGAAGTCAGTCAAGTTGTCAGACTGCCTGACCTGCAGTGACACCTGCATCAACACGCTTCACCTCTATTTATATAAAAAGGTCCAGATACAGATCGCATGTTTATACAGAGATAAATGAGGCATGAATGTCATCTTTCACAGACGCTCACTGACTCAAACTGACATTAAATCTTTGAAGTTCAGCATTCTGCAAAGTACACGTTCTCCACTTCACCGCCAAGAAACAGGGAGAAACAGTTAGCCTGGATAACAAAATTCAACCCCTAAAATTCTCAAGGAGAAGTTTGTTGTATAGTTTAGATGCATATATAGATAGACAGAGTTATTGATTACTTACAATTAGTGCTCTGGGCAGAGTTGCCTTCAGTTTACAGATGAATCCGGTGTAGTAGAGGAGATACGTGGAGGCCATCCCAACACCGAGGCAGATAATCACAACAGAAGCAACTGAACCTACAACAACAGGTGCTGAAGACACACACACACACACACACACACACACACACACACACACACACACACACACACACAGGAGCAGTTAGTGTCTTGCCCTTTCACACAGATAGTGGGACCAGGATATCTGATTTTATTTCATGCGCTGGCAAACGGGAATTTCCACGAGTTTCACAGGTTAATGGAAACTCTCACTTCCACGTCTCCGTCCAAAATCACCCGGTAACCGGGGGCAACGTGTGTGCGTCATCTTCTTTTTAACAAGAGTGGCCAAGCTATCATCTGATGTGACGTTCTGCTAGATTTAGCTTGTTTTGGACATCAAATGACACAACATTCGTACAAAATTTGAAGAAATTCCCCGACGGTGTTTTGAGATATTGCGTTCACAAGAATAATGTGGACGGACGCTGTCGATGACATCATCTGCAGCTCATTAGCAGCACTGTTGAGACGCTGTATCCATAACGGAAGCTAAGCCTACCTCTGTTTGGTCCCAGGATGCTCGTGAAGGCGCACACCCAATCAGATGGCTCAGAGTTCCTGTTCACACCAAAGTCTGGGAGCACCTGTACGCAGTACTCTTCACCCTCCTGCAGGTTGGACAGGTTATAAATCCTCTTTTCAGTCGTGAAAACTAACGTCTGCAAGTGAAAAAGTGAGAAATTACTCGATTAGAATGACTATTGAGGCCTCATCTGCTTGACTCAGTCACAATATTGGATTTGAATCTTGGTTTCAATGAATCTTTCCAAGCAGCGAGACAACACCTGTAGGATCGTGACAAAAACAGGCTTTTCCTTGAGGTTTACTCGGGAACATGGAATAATGTACAGCACTATTTCCACTGAGCGAGAGGACTGGAGTTTTAGTTTCATCTCAAAATAATGTTAGTGTATTCCTGTCTCAAAATGATGATACAGCATCTCAAAAGTCTCAAATACCCAGAATATTACCTCATTATTTGGAGCAGCTGGGATGTTATTTCCAGACACACGAGTCATTTTTTTTGTTTCTAACTAACAGGATCTTTTTGTGTTGAGTTAAACCTGATGATCCTGCTGTGACGAGTCAAAATGTCTGTTGTCATCATCAACAGTACAGTTGTGAAATCTGTGGTGTGTCACAGGAGTAAAACGCGGATGTCTTACCTTTTCCTCATTACGACTCTTCACCGAGATGTCATAACTTGCCATGTAGTGTGAACCGATATCATTGACACCTGAGTTCCTGTCGGGTTCTGGCAGTGAAATGTTGACGTGGATGCCGGTGCCAAATCCAGCCAATGAGAGTTTTGGAGCACCAATTTCAGCTTGGAACAAAAAGAAAACAGTCCTTTTTAAAAGTTAGGAACATTCCCAACAATCACAATATTCAGCCATTCGTTAACTTCAAACAACAAGCATTCATGTCAAGAGACGCTCATGTGTACGTACTCTGTATGGAGGGGGTGAACTCTTTTCTGGCAGACAGCGGAGACTTGTTGTGGTTGTACCGCGCCTCGACGGTCAGAAAATGTCTCTCCTCTGGATCTTCAAGGACCACCTGCGCTGATGTCTCCTTTGTCTTTGCTAGACGTTTCAGTTTTTTGCCCCCGCTAAAAAAAAGAAAAACAGAGCTCAAACATTTTATTTCATTTTATTTTCTATGATTCTTGGTTCAAACATTGATGTTATGTTTTGTAGTTTCTGGACAACAAAGCTTTGATACACACAACAACAACACTGGTTAGTAACAAACCCAAACTCAATCCATACAGTCAAAACTAATGTATATCTAGTATCGTCATGTCCCCCTTATAATAGTTAGCTTTAGAGCTGGCTTGGTCTGGAGGAGAAGAGAAGGAGAAGGAGGAGGAGGAGGAGGAGGAGGAGGAGGAGAAGAAGAAGAAGTAGGAGGAGAAGAAGAAGGAGATGGAGGAGGAGGAGGAGGAGGAGGAGGAGGAGGAGAAGAAGAAGGAGAATGAGGATACGAAGAAGGAGGAGAAGAAGAAGGAGGAGAAGGAGAAGAAGAAGGAGGAGAAGAAGAAGGAGAAGGAGAATGAGGATACGAAGAAGAAGGAGAAGAAGAAGGAGGAGAAGGAGAAGAAGGAGGAGAAGAAGAAGAAGGAGAAGGAGAATGAGGATACGAAGAAGAAGGAGAAGAAGAAGGAGGAGAAGGAGAAGAAGGAGGAGAAGAAGAAGAAGTAGGAGATGGAGGAGGAGGAGGAGGAGGAGAAGAAGAAGGAGAATGAGGATACGAAGAAGGAGGAGAAGAAGAAGGAGGAGAAGGAGAAGAAGAGGGAGGAGAAGGAGAAGAAGAAGGAGATGGAGGAGGAGGAGGAGGAGGAGGAGGAGGAGGAGGAGAAGAAGAAGGAGAATGAGGATACGAAGAAGGAGGAGAAGAAGAAGGAGGAGAAGGAGAAGAAGAAGGAGGAGAAGAAGAAGGAGAAGGAGAATGAGGATACGAAGAAGAAGGAGAAGAAGAAGGAGGAGAAGGAGAAGAAGGAGGAGAAGAAGAAGAAGTAGGAGAAGAAGAATGAGGATAAGAAGAAGAAGGAGGAGAAAAAGAAGAAGGAGAATGAGGATAAGAAGAAGAACGAGAAGGAGAAGAAGAAGGAGAAGGAGAAGAAGAAGAACGAGAAGGAGAAGAAGAAGTAGGAGAAGAAGAAGGAGGAGAAAAAGAAGAAGGAGAAGGAGAATGAGGATAAGAAGAAGAAGGAGGAGAAGAAGAAGGAGGAGAAGAAGAAGAAGGAGAAGGAGAAGAAGAAGTAGGAGAAGAAGAAGGAGGAGAAAAGAAGAAGGAGAATGAGGATAAGAAGAAGAAGGAGGAGAAGAAGAAGGAGGAGAAGAAGAAGAAGGAGGAGGAGAAGAAGGAGGAGAAAAAGAAGAAGGAGAAGGAGAATGAGGATAAGAAGAAGGAGGAAATTCCAGGTCATTGGTTCCTTTTTGTAAATTCTGCATTAACTAGCGAAGACAGAAATCTGATTAATGAGCTAACATCATAAAAACACACATCAGACCCGAGTTTAACCAAGAAAAGAAATGAATCATGTGCATTCCCTTCTGTACAGGCGAGAACAATCACATAAAAGCTTCATTATGACTGTCAAAACAAGAGATTAGCTCATGTGAAACTGAACAATCAGACCCATCCCTACTGCTTTTATAAGACTGTTTGAACGATCGGTTCCTTTCAAGCCTCGGCCGGCCTCTCTGTGGTCACAGCTGCCTCGCATGCTCACTGACAGGCTGGAAACAAACAGCGCTGTGAAACAACGCCTCGGCCACGGTCAACGAAAGCAGAAGACTGAAAAGAAAAGTTCCCCGCAGCAGTCAGATATTCCATCAAAGAAGGCGCTCGAGTGAAGCCACAGATTGTCAGACAGATGCACTGAGTGAAAACGTGACTGAAGTGAAGGTCGCGGTCGATCTTGAGGCTGATATAACACGACAAATTCACACGATGTATATCAAATATATTCATGAATTACATTTATTGTGATATATTTATACATATTCTGTCTTTTTCCTTATGAAAAATCAAGTATCCTACAACTTTTTAATCTTCAAGTGTGTAATGATGTGAGTCAGACTGCAGGATAAAGTTAACATCGAACTGTGATGATAAAACTGAATATGATGTATTCCTGTGAGTCTTTTGTTTATATATGATTGAATAAAATACACATTTATACAAAGGAGGATAAGAGCAACTCAAAAAAAACATTATGTTCTCAGAAACCTGACTTTCAAAGCAGCATTCTGACTTTCTTTCGAGGTGTTCTCTCTTTTTTTCTCAGGATTCTGTTTCTAAAAACAGAATATTGACTTCCAAAGCACATAATTGGTTTGAAACTCATTGTTTGTTTGTCTTTACAGAGGCCCGAAAACCTCTTCCATACATTCACATCATGTCAAGCTACAAGGTAAATGTGGTGTTAGTTTTCTAAAGGAAAATAATGTCCTGCTATATTTAGGATGAGTTCAGGAGTCTCACGGCAGCCTGGGCTCCACAACCAACCACATGTAAATCTGTGAATTTGCATTTCAATTCTTGTTGTGGAAACTAAAGTTACACTTGGTGTTTATAGATGGATCTGTCTCTTACTTTCCTATCAGCAGGGATTAAAAAAAAGTGAACGTTGTTTGAACAAAGTGCTCTGAGCACTCAGAACGCCTGGCTGTCTTATCTTTCTCTCTCTGGTTTATCAGATACGAGAGAAAGAGGATGCTTTGATTCAACACTGGAGGACAAACTGACATATTTGACTACATATTATATATAATGCTGTGAGCAGCCAGAGAGCCTGGTACACATACTGCTGATCTTGAGGTTTAACCATGAACCACAGCGTCTCTGCTCAGAGTCCAGCTGGGGGCCAATTCTGCATTTTGTTCCCCATCTCACAGTCATTTCACTTCCTGTTATCTCTCTACTGTCTCTAAAAAAACAACAGAAGCAGAAGCTGTCCCCGAGGAAACGTTACAAATCTGAGGACATTTATTTCTGGGTTCTGACAAAGCAACCTCTACTCGGGGGTCCACGTATCGGCTGGTTCTGGAGCTTTAATCAAAAATTCTTCATCGACAGACGAAGGTTCGCTCAGTTGTCATGGAAATACAGACGATCACACTTTCCATTGTCAATCGTTTGGGATTTCTTACGATGTTGAAATTTTGTGAACTGGAAACTGATGTTTCCAAAGACGCCCAGATATTCAGTGGTACGAGAAAAAAATAATTACATTCGTATTTTCAACCCAAGGCTGCACAGAGCTTAATCGCAAATGTGTTGGGATGTGTTCAGGAAAGGAATACATATATAAACAATAAAATTAAGTTTTAGGTCTGGGATTTTTCTTTGGGGGTGATTTTGATGTTTTTTAAAACACTTTAAATTATGTGTTTACATGATTTAGTAGGAATCAGTTGTATCACAATTTCCATTTTCATTGTAAACTGTCAAAATCACGATGATGAGAAGAAGATTTGGAGGCGTCTCTGCAGCACTTCAGTATTTTATTACCGTTCTGTTTTGTCACACATTTACTTTTATCAAAGAAATTAACCTTCTTGCGATTTAGAGTTAATTTGTATATTGAAACCTTTCTAAATTCTATAGTTGTATTCTTTGCATCTTAATAAAAACTCCACTATATAACATATGATATATTATTATATATAAGTCAAACTTTACCCACAAGAATCTCTATGTAGACTTTGAAAGAAAGAAAGAAAGAAAGAAAGAAAAACTGTCTTAAATTGACTCAATTTGTAAAGTGCTCTGGTCGGGCAGATAACAATGCAGATAAACAGACGCATCCTGTTGAGGTTTGATACTTTGCCACAGGAAACATCAGAGCTCACTGAGAAACGAGTATAAAACTCTACAGAAAAGAGTCTGACGGGACATTTTTCTGCTACCCAAAGAGGAAATGCCAGCAGTGTGGCAGGAAATGGAGAGCAGCCAACAAGATGGTGGACAGGGGGATTCACCTTATGGCCTTGTAGACCCGGTACTCCGTCCCTTGTGGGGTGCCAGGACCGGGAACCCAATGCAGGACATGGTGGAAGTTGACGGACTTGACGGACAGATTCACCGGTGCAGGAAGGGAAGTGAGCGCTGCGAGGAGAAACGCACAGACACGTGACTCAGTCATAAGGTTCAGACACACCTAGCAGGTTATTGATAAGAGCATGTGGGCGTGTTGAGGAGAAAGGTATCTGAGGTATTTCAGAAACTGCCTGTAAAAAAATAATCTTCTCTGAGCGACGTCTGTGTACTCACCAGAATCAAGCAGTAACATTAAATAAAGGAGAAGAAGCAAACAGTTCATCCTTCTGTCCTCGTGAAGCTCCAGGTGGCAGACTGCATCGTTACTGTCGGAAAGAAAACATAAAGCATTCACACATTGACTGGAACCAACACTTAATGTCTTTATTAATATCATTCTTTTTAATAAAGCTATTTTCTCTATTTTCACATGTTTTATTGAAATATAACAGACTTTAAAGAAGCAATATGTAGTTTTGGAGGAGAAATTCAAACCGTAAGTGAATGAACAAGCTGTTCTCAGAAGAAAAATAAGGTCCCAGATCACTGTTTGGAGCTAGAAGGTGGCAGGGTCCGCCACCATTAAGATCAGTTTGTTTATTCAGTTTATTAAGTCCTGAATACACAGAGAGTTAGATTATTTAGTCTTTATTATCTTCTCATTTACATTTCTTCGACAAAACTAAAGACTGCTCCTTTAAACTATCACAACTTATTCATATTCTATTGATTATATAACTCATTTCACACACTTTTTTCTGTTAAAGCCCATGTAATTTAGTACTGAAACACGATTAAAACAGGGTAATAAATGATAACATTAAACAAGAATAACATTTCTCGTCTGTCTGAATGTAAATATGAACATCATCATGCTAATTTAATCATGTTTCAGCTGTTATAATTATTAGCCTTCTCTTATTGTCCCATACAGTTGATCCATTTCTAAGCTAACTGACGGACAGTTGACTCCGACATAATAACAAACATTACTGAGAACTAAACCGACATAAAACACAAATATTAAAGAGATTTAAATGTTTGCTGACGAGCCTGTCGCTCACATTAGCTAACATTTATAATAACATGTCAGAGCAAACAGTCAGTGACATGTTTACTGACACATTAAAACACATGTATGACTGTTTGAACAGCCACAAAGTGATGTTAGCTAACAGCTAACACGACGAACAAGGTAAATAAAGTGACCGCTGACTCTCACACTCACCGTCCGCGTCTCAACGTCTCTGAGTCCGGGAGGGAAAACAGAAATCCTCGGTGTGGAGCTCAGAGTCCAACTGACGGACGTCCCCTGCGTCATGACGACATCTGAGCGCTCTGACGTCACACTGCATGACAACGAGAGAGCTAGAGAGACGCCACTGGTTCATGTTCGCCTTCAAACTAAAAGCACGCGCCAGAGTGAAAATACAGATTATTTCCATCAATTCAGTTTAACTTAATCTCAGACACACAGGTCCATATCAGTGTAGAGTAATGGAAGCAAAAAATCCAGAATCTGTCAGAAAATGTGCCCCAAAAAGAAAACTAGTGATCAGCGTTGTACCCAAGTGCCCAAAGATAAGATATAATGTGGAAGTAGACTGATTGTGATAAATTAGTGAGCTGTGGAGAAGCAGTAGGATTAAATAAGTGTTTATTTCTTCCTGCTCCTCTACAAGCATGTCAGTGCTTGTTGTTAAATGTTCACATGTACATTTACATGAATTAATCCGTAAATTCATTAATTCATAAAGTGCTTAAATATTACTTTGATAAAATTGAATATCTTATTATATCTGATATTAAATGTACTTTAGTATGTACACGTAAAAAGTAGTAGCATATAGGAGTATATGTAGTTCATGATTATTATTGTTGTTGCTTATTACACTGATTTATTCTTATTTTTCTGAGCTATAAATTATACTTATGCAGTGTATTAGCTAGATTTAACTGTATAATCAGCAAAACATGAGAAAATGATCTCCGAAACAAACAAAATAAATCCACCTGGTGCCTTATACAGTACAGAAGTATCATGAAATCTGCAAAGTAACCAGTAGCTAAAGTTATCAAATAAATGACGTGAAGTAAAAAATATGTGTGGCAGTATAAAGCTGCAGAAAATGGAAAAATGTACATGTAATGTGTTTTTTTGTGTGTGTATTGATAAAACAGGAAATAGTGATTACATTTCTGAATCGATTAAATAGATTAAATAACAGAAATCTGTGCAGATTTTCCTCAACATTACAATCAAATTACTGGTCATAAACATTTAAATTTGTACTTGCCCATCTCAGCAGCTCGTTTGCTTCTTCATCATCATCGTCATCATCATCTGCCTCTCCTGCTGTCCCTGAAGATCCTGCTTTTATTGTGAAGGCTTCCTGTGTGAGTGCACTTGCCCAACGTCACTCTGTACTTTCCAGGCTGAGCTGGCTGGATTTCACTTGTTGTATTAGGATCATGCACCACAAGAGGGCGGTGAGAGAAAAGATAAAAACCTGTCAGCTCTCTGTGGCTTCCTGGGACACCATTAAGTTATATGTTGTATTTAAAACATGGCAGCAGCATTATTCCTGCAGATAACTGCTGTTTATACTTACAACAGATGAAAATACATCAAAAAGTTCCCATAACATTATATCTTTCATCAGGTGGGTTTCCCTCTGCTGCCGTCTGACATGTTGTATATTTAAATATTCAAATTACCCTCCAAACTGTGCAGGACGTGTCTCTACAGGACGGTGTTCAGTATGTACAGATGTGGACAAACATGTCTTCAGTTCAGGTGTTTTTCATCTGGAATGTATATTTTGTTGTAATCTCTGGTGTTCAATGTTGCTGACACAGATTCAGTTCACAGCTGGCTGATGATAAATGTGATGTTTCTAACAGCAGGTCATTGCTGAACACAACATGGAGCCAGCTGGGATCAGAAAATTTAGTTATTTTATTAGTTTGATGACAAACTGACAATTTTTTTTACTTTAATATTGTAGAAAATTCCTGAGAAAATCAAATCATAAACGTCCAAAAAAAGTCATAAACAAACAGGGAAAGAACACAGATCTACAATGAAAAAAAAGGTGAATTTAGTAGAAGACAAATCAGATAATCTAAGAAATTAACAAATTATAACTGTCAATATGAGCAGATTTATTGTGTTGTTCATCTTGTTTATGACCTGTTCTGACCCAGTCGGCTCCATGTTGGTTCTGGTGACACTGAGCTTCAACACTAAACTACATGAGGTTTGACTTTAATCACAACAAACTGACAAACATCATGTGTGAGATTCATGACACGGTTCAGACCGGATCAATAATGTATCTGTCTCTCTTCACTACCAGACAAATGTTTGATCAGATAAGGTCCCATGATGGAAACAGGAAGGGGCGGGGCTTCAGAGACACACAGCTGGACTTCATGACTCCTGTTTGCTGCAGTGGTTCAGGTTGTTGTTGTGTCAGGAGACAGTTTCCATCCCTGAAGGCTGCACACACTCTCACACACTCGCACAGCTTTCATGGTTTATTTTTCCCAAAACACAAACAGAACAAATGAATCCTGTGTGTTTCTCCTGCTGCTGATTAACTTTAATCGTCTTTGAATTATATCAATATGAGGTGAGCTTCACTGAGCTTCGACCACAAATGTCCTTCAGAGAGATCTGCTTTGTTAGAGTGATGTGTTGTTTCCTCTACAAAAATAAGATAAAGAACTTTTTATTTGCATTCAGTGCGAGCAGTGATATCAGAGCTGAAGGAAGACACGAGACATCTCTCTGTAAAAACGTTTTATTATCTCAGACTATACAGAGGAACAAAGTTTGTGGACAGAAGAATTAATCCACGTCGTCTGGTCATTATAAACAAATAAGCTCCAGGAATTTTGCTTTAAAAAGCCAAATTATATACAAATCAAACCTTCCAAGCCGTTCCCAAATACACAATCTGTTCCTGAAACAGCACACGAGTCAGCCGCGAGTCACACAACATGTCAGAGGTTGTAAAAACTGTTTTAAAGTCATCTTGAGGCGCACCGCCGTGGAATACACACAATCTTTTTTTACATTTGAATAATTACATTCCCTGATGCAAATACTTAAGGTGCTGTACCGAAGATCAAGAGAGAAGACGAAGGAGAAAAAGGAAGCCGAGGCTTCGAACTCAAGAGGGGTGATGTCAAACCCAAAAAACCAGATGATCTCATTTTCACCCATTTTGTGGTAGAATGTTCCAGACGTTTTAAGACCCGTGTGATGAGCTCTGACGGGAGCGTTAGCACAAAGTCTCACGGCCCGCTCTAAACATCCTGTCTGAAAACCATTAAAAGGTGGCCTGTGGAGGTGCGTAATCGCCCCGTTCACCAGATGGGAGTGACTAATTTTTGGCTGCACAAGACGCTCGGTAAGTTTCCACCAACGTTTACGGGTGAACGAGCTCCCAGTCCGGCCCGGTTCTGAGCGGAGTGTACTGGGCGTGACTGCTGGCTGAGAGGCAAAACCCCTAAAAAACAAGGTGTGCAGAAGATTTTCAGCTCTTTGAGACAAACGGACAGAATCGAGTCGCCGTGCTCTGGTTGAAACCTCAGAGCTGCGACACACAAAGCTAAATTAAAGCCTGTTGCATAATGAAATGTGTTTCCATTCAGCCAACAAAGAGCCGCAGCTCAGACGTTACAGGCACCATCTTGTTTCCATACCCAAGTGTTAGAGACACAGTCAGAAAAAGTGCATTCAGTGCCAGGACGCAGAATAAATCACACTAAAGAAAGCAGAACATCAGCTGCACTTTGGCGGCCGCTAGAGGAGCAAGAACTTTTACTTTTACGTAAGACTTTGTGGTCTGGTGGCTAATTTCAAGTCTCAGGAGTGTTGCAATGTGGCATGCTGGTGATTTACAAAGTATAATCTAATGTTCCTCTGTGGTGGAACAGAAAACAATGGGACTCGAGCCGTGACAGTAAACAACGCCTGAACTTGGAGGGTCACATCAGAATTAAAAACGCTTGTGTAAGATAACCTTAATAAATACATTCAGCACTGAAAAAGTAAAAAAAACAAAAACAAAATATTTTAATGAAGGCAATTTTTGTAGTTTGATGGTAGCTGGCGTTCAGTTACAACTTCCTGTCTGATTTGCGGCCTGTAGCTACGTTATCTGCGTGTTAATGAGAAAACTACCCAGCGACCAGCTTCCACGATTATACCTAGAAAACCAGAGAGGCAAACCCGACGAAGAACGCAGGTAATGCAGATTATAAACAGGTTAAAGTGGTAGAAGCTAACAGTTGCTAATGTCAGCGATCATAGCTAACGTTAGCTCATCAAAGAAATCCTGCAAGTGTGTGAACTCGGCTCTGTTTCAACCTTTAGGAGCTTTGAACCTGTTAGAAAAGCCTGCGGATAAATTAAGAACTGCTCAGTAGTCACGTATCTCATCGTGCATGTTTTCTCTGGACTTTAGACGAGATTGACGAGAGTTTTAGTGAAATGCTGCAAACGTAGGAGTTCTGAGGGATTACTACATTCAACAATTTTTGCAGCAGTTTCTTTTCGCTGACACTGTTTACTTGCACACAACCCGTGAAGAAGTGAAGTATATACAACACGTGTTGCACACAGCGCTCAACACGTTGCATCTGCTGCGGTACGACTGTGGAACACGGATCCGACCGTCTGATCCAAACGCACTGAGATCACACAGCGACAAATCTGCTGCGACGGCGAAAAGGAGATGAATGCAACCACATGCACACACACACACACACACACACACACTCAGACACACCCATGCGCTCACACACTCTCACACACAGGCCCAGAACAGTCCTGAATGATCAGCGGAACAGAAGTGTTGGCTCCGGATCGTGTTTGTGCGAGCAGCTTTAACAAAGTCTCTCACAGGATATGAGCTGGAAGCAGAGAGAGAGAGAAACTAGAACCGCTCTCAAATCGCTCGCTCTTTACTCGTTTGGTAAAAAATAACCAGAACCTCAAAAAAAAAAAAAACCCACACACAAAAACAATCAAGCACCTCATAATGACGGTTTTTTTTTCTACACAAACAGCTGGAGAGCGACTGAATCACGTCCATCACGGTTCTGAGAATGAAACTTCCCTCACACGGGGCGCTGCCAACTTGGCTTTGAGCGGGTTCAGAACTCATCCAGCTCGTTAAAGAGAGTCGGAGTCATTGTTCTGATCCAAACAGAGAGAGAGAGCTGTTGGCTGGTGAGAGAGAGAGCGAGAGAGGGATCCTAACCCTGGGACTGTTCACTGGGCGTCCATTTTAACCTGTTTCAAAACAACTTGTTTTATTAGGCCATCTGCAGTCAATAAGCCCAGCTGGAAACGGGCCGCTTCAGAACAGCGAGCCTACTGCGCCTCTCTGTCAGCTCATACCACAGCGGACTGACGCAGTCCTTGTCTTTTTTTGTTTTCTTGTACGCTCTTCTATCTTTTTGAAGTTGTCTTTAAATCTTAACAGATTTTTCCTGTGATTTCTACTTTTTAAATATCCTCATGAAGTCCGCTCAGCGCTCCGTCCCAGACACAACAGTATCATGCAGCTCTGGTGCCGGCGCTGACCCTGACTCTGGATTCTCTGGATCGGTTCCAGCCAGTGTTCGCTGCAGTCAGCTGCCACAGTTCATCTTGTTGTTTTTTGTTTTTTATGATGCTCTATTGATCCCTGAGGCAGGAATTTGTCCTTGTTGCTTCTCTCCTCTCCCCACAGCACCTCGTTCACTGAGGTCTAACAGTATTTCAACATGTGAGTGTTGAACAGGACCTGCCACATGTTGCAGTTCAGCCGCACGCAAGTGAAAAGAGACGATTACGTAACCCAGACGTTCTCCGACGTGGCAAATCCTTTCGCCCACTAACGTCTGGATTAACCATCGAGGAAGGAAATAAAGGGCGAACCTTAATCACAGTCCCAGAATCAAACCAGAATCTCTGCGCTGGAATCCAACACGTTGCTAAACACCAGGTCATTTGTGATAATTTGATATATAACACAGATTTATCAGCTGCCAGCTGCACAGGTAACGTTAAGAATCTGCAACTTTTTTGATACAAATCTTTTTTTCCGGATGTGAGAAAACAAGTGAAAATCTAAACTGTGATGCAAAAGTGATCCCACTAGTTGTTCTTGACATTATAATCAAGATCAGAGAACGAAAACAAAAATCACAATATCACTTTTTAACTTTGTTGTGCAGCCTTGACAGAAGGCCTCTTTAAAACAGACCTCAGGCCCACGATCATGATCAGTATTATCAATAAATAATGGCTAAATTGCAGCCACAAAAAACACTTATCAATAAATAATAATAATCCGATAGATGAGTAGAGCAGCTGCTCTGTAGTCAAATCAAATCATCACAAAGTAACTGCCATGGGTTAATTAACTGCTGGTCCAACCATGTCGAACATTCACCTTTTCACCAAAGACAGAAAAGTTCTCGTCCTTTTTCATCACGCAAGAAGAAACAAAAAACGGTGAACGACTAAAATCCTTCTTCTAAAAGACTACGTTATCAGTTTACCAAGGCTGGCTACGTTACGTATAACCCAGGAAAAGCAGCAGCCAGCAACAGCTGAATAGTGCGGTGTGTTTACTGGGGAAACTACGGGTGACGGTGGTGACACCGGAGGAGAAGCGGAAGCTGGAAAATGTGATTCTAGCGAGCAGACCGACCACGGCTGCTACACGTTACAGTTCTGGGGAGGTGCTGTCGGACTGTGATGTCCAAGATGGAAATTCAACGCTCAAAAGTCCTTAAAGTGTTGAATGCTGGTGACTTCTGTTTTCTTTCCAGGGAGTTTGATCGTTAGGTTTCACAAGCAAAGATATTTTCTTTCTGTCCACTGGGAGGAGCTCAACCAAAACAACTGAACAAAGAAAGAAGAAAACATTAAATGGCTCCTGGTGTCAGTCAAGTCTCTGCAAACCCTGAGGTCCCAAATTGATTTAAATAGAGTGTAAATAACGTCAAGATCAAAATGACAAGATCTTGATGCTTCTGGAGACTTGGAGACTTTCACCAGTGTGAAGCCATTTTCTGTTCTAAGATGTTGGAGGGAAAGACTATCTGCGGTCCATCATTTTCAGACTTTCCCCTGTAATTCATCAGCTAAAAAAAACAAAACAAGTGCAGCCATTCAGAGGCCCAGATCTCTTCCCTGCTGCCCGGACACATCTGACAACACCTGGATGGGAACTAACACCCACTTGGCAGCTGTGACGAGGACCTGGAACATCTCACGGCTCTCTGGGAGCAGGCGTGCGGTTTGTCCAGGATATTGTTCCAGCAGATGGCCGATCAGTCTGTCTGGACGCTCGTGGCTTCGGTTACACTCGTCACAGTCGCCCGTGTGTCATCTGATCTCGCCAGGGAGGCTTCAAGACCAGATGTGCACAGATGTGATCTAAAAAAAAATAAAAATGAATACTGAAGCGGCCTCCAGCTACCTGGTGTTTCAAACGTACACGGAGAGCGGTGTTTACGAGCACACATCTGCAGAAAAGAGTCGCTAAGTGCTCCTTATAAGAGTTACGTGTATAAACTACTGACTCCTATCTCGACTAGAAGTTGACCCGATAACTGGAGAGCTTTAAAACTGAGCCATGTTCACACTCTGTGCACTCACTTTCTGAGAAAAGTGACCTATGATCTGTTAAAGCTGCTGTAAGCGTTGTCATCGGACTTCCCGTCCCTCCTCTCCACGTCACCACACTCACACGACTCCTTTCTTTAGTTTGGAAGCTAAAGCCGTCACAAGGAGCAAAAGAACTGGGAGCTTTCCCCCAAAAAACAACACTTACGGCAGCTTTAAGTCATTGCTAAATGATATAACCATTTACAAAACCACCAGCTTTAAACCGCTTTATAAAGAGTGCCTTACAAATTAAATAATTAGGTGCCTTTCGCTGCACCAACATCTGCATTCAGAAGGTGTACGTGCATGTGAAACACTCTCCTGTATTTAATCATGACAAGAGGATAACATTCGTGCACATTGTTTCTGCAAAGCATCACCTCTAACTTGAGCACATGAGCTGGGATGATGTCACTACAGCTTTCAAACCTCATGACTTATGTTATAGTTTGACAACTAAATATTCTGCAGAGAGACTTTGGAAGAATCTGCAGCTGGTGCAAACGCTGCCAGAGCTCGTGTCCGTCTGCTCTACGAGTGCAGATATTTTAAACACAGCAGCAGGAGTAAAAGCTCTGAAGTCAATTATCTCCTCGAAGAAAATGTATCAGGGTGAGCGAGAGGAGCCTCTCTTGAATCACTGCTCAAGGCCAGAGTGACAGCACAGCAGCCAGTCATACATGGAGTTAATATATTCCACAGAGAACGTGTCAGGTGTGCAACTTTCTCTTTGCAGAAGGAGAACAAAAAACCATCCAGCTGTGTCCTGTACGATCGCATCATGTGTTGCTGACCGTGTCCTCCACTGAGAACTTGTTGTCAGTAGATAAATGTGAGGAGCAGGTTCTCCGGAGGCTCTGCAGCCGGCTCACTGGGGTCTGCAGGGACCTCAGGTGCATCAGAGGACGGCAGAGGAAGAGGCACAGCCAGGTGGGGGAAGTCTCTGTAGAGGGAGTGAGCAGGTGGTCCCACCACAGTGTAGGCCTTCAGCGCTGACAGACCGTTCAGCACGGCGACATCCAGGAAGGTCACGTGGAAGGAGGAGGAGAAGTCAAAGGAGAGGGCTTCGATCTCGGCTGTGAGCCCTGCTGCAGGGGAGACTGTGATCTCCTGGTCCGGGTAGAGAGCCTCCGGTGCTGCGCTGTGGATCCTGAGGGTCTGCAGACCGAGCAGAGCCAGATACTGACTGTCCATCGGTTTTACTCCACAAAACGACAACCGCAAATGGTCGACTGTGCTCCTGTTCAGCAGCTCCTCCAGGATCCAGAGCTCCTTCACCCACACGGTGACCTGTCCCGGCTCTCTGAGCCCAGCAGGGGGCAGAGCGGAGCGCAGCACAGTGTGGCATCTGCAGAGCGAGTTGGCCAGCGCCTCGTCGCAATCCGCGATGGGCGCAGAGCAGCTGCAGTTGCGCAGGTTGTAGCCCGGAGCGCCGCCGTCGAACAACAGCGTGGTGTTGACCGTCAGAGAGGCTTCAGGTGTGGGGGCGGAGTTTGTTGTCCGGGTGACCGGGGCCAGGAAGAACAGCAACCACAGTGACCATGGCAACGAGGCAGAGGAGACTGTGTTTGGAGACATCTCCATGGAGATCAAGCAGACTACATCTTCACCAAGTGGACGAGCTGGACTGTAGAGAGATGGACGAGGCTGCGGACAGACAGGAGGACAGTTAGCATGTTAGCATGAGCAGGTACGAAGAGAGACGGCAGAGCGACTTCAGGTAAACACTGACAGTCAGAATAGTTCTGACAGTCTTGACTTTGGCTGTAGAGCCCAGCTCAGACCAAAGACCAAACATCAAGGCTCCATGCAGCTCGTCTGCAGAAGCCCTGAGATCCCAGATTGATTTAAAAAGACGTTATTTACATGTGCATGCTAACACTTTTAGCTCAACAGCTACAGTGAAGAGTTCATCTTAAAGAAGGACCCAAATCTTCACGCAGTCCTCAGATACTTCAACTGCTTAGGAGAAGAAAACCTCTCCTGACTTTCCATCATTGTGAGTTTAAACTCTTGTGCGAACTGTTCCTTTAAAGAACCAAACCCCAGCAGGATCGGACCTTCACTCAGCCCTCCATGACTCACTGCAGCACTTCCCTTAAAACACATGACACACAAAGGACGTCTCTCTCGCTCGCTGCCCTGCAGTAACCTGCTTCTGCTTTGCATCTGTATTTTTACAACATGTGGAGGCCAGCTCGAGACCCACAGCCAATTGAATTCAGCTCTTTATTTCCAGTCCAACCCTGGCTCACACACACACACACACACACACATAATTGAGCCACTTATTTCTTGCTCTCCAGTTTTACGGGGGAGAGGTCCTTCCAGGCCCGAGGCTACCGCGGATGGCGTACTGCTGCTTGTAAAAGTTCCTGCGCCACGCTGCAGCGCTGTGGTGAAACAGGCAGCCGGCCACATTAAATGTTCAGGAATAATGAAACACTGGTTTCTTTATTTCCTCACTCGGGAACGGTGGAAAAGTGGCCTGAATAAGCACTTTTCACTTCCAGAGTCAACTTTCCCCCCACGCTTCTTTTCTCTGAGAGAGACGAGGACTTTCCAGCGTTCAGGTTGGACACATTCGACTTTATTGTCTCAAAAACCAGGTCTGGAAAAAGAAATCCATGTGATGTATTTCTTACCGAAGACGTCGTTTTTTACATTTTAAGTTACCACATTTACTCTGGCTTCTTTTTGCTCGACAGTCGACTAGAAACCAACTCCTCTCCCTGCTTGAGTCTTCTTTCCTTTAGTTAAAAACACTCGGCTACCAGAACTAAGAATAAGAAGTGAAACTTTCAGGATGCCATTACTCAGATATTTATCTGAGCAAATCATTGATTTCTGCTACATTAATGCTCAAAATATCTTATACAGAAGCTTCAATATTAATAAAAACTAAAACGAAGCTCCATAAAAGCTCTGAGTGTGATCGTAGTGATTAAAAGACTTTAACATGTTTTAGCGTTAGAGTTTGTTTTTTAGCTAACTAATGTAGTAAAGTTACTTCATGTACATCAAGTGATTTCAGTTTTGTATCATACGTACAATCGAAATGAAGTTACATGAATAATATAGTTAATTTAACCCAAACCACAATATTTTCCTGAACCTAACCGAGTAGTTTTTATTCCCTTCAGTCGTCTGGATACGAGGACGTGTGTTTTTCTTATAACATTGTGACTTAATACTCGAACTCTCTGATTATATTTTACGTCTTACGAGCTAAACGCAGTGAAAGAGACGACGGTCGTTATCTAGTGAGCAATCGAGTGAATACAGATTCTGATTAAGGAGCTTTTAGGTTGATTTTAATCAGCATTGTTTCACTGAGGTGTAATTAACACACAGAGGATTCAAGCTTTTACAACATTATTAGTGTTAATTGTCTAAAGTGATTAAAAACCACGTTAACGTTGAGTTTCATGGTTGATGTAACCTGTCAGGTTCCCTACGTTTCACTCAATCATTTGTCTTTTTCCTCTCTGGATGCGAGACATTTGGGATGTACACCAGAATAATTAACAGCTTTTAAAGACGTCTGCACATTTTACTCTGTTCCAGTTTCTCCAGGAAACACTTCCCCCCTTTTTTCTCTGCAGCCTCTTTACGGGTCACACGGGACATTATTTATAGAAATGTTCTCTGACTGTCCTCCAGATTTCTTTGTCAGATTTTTTCCCAGAATGCGATACGAAGGAAAAAAAAACAGTGCGTGAGCGTTGAGTGTGTGGAAGGAGGACGAAGTGTGGAGGATGTGCGAGTCAGAGATGTTGCTGGTGTTCAGAGACGAGACCGAGTCGGCTTCAAATGTCGTAGAAGTCGTAACCAGATCACATCTGAGACAGACGAACCAGAACTTCTTCTGAGAGTTTCAGGTCGGTGGAATGAACCGTGGAAACTCTCTCAAACCACTGTGGAGGTTAAAGTAAATAAGGGTTGTGAGAATTTGTGCGTATGTCATGTAATTGTGGAGTAAATATGAACGCGTGTTGGGGTTTCCTTTGTTTGTTGCTTTGGTAAACGTTGGTGTCGGTGTGATGACGTTACAAACATGATTTCCATCCAAATGAAGCACAAATTGTATCCGGATGTCCAGAAAATGTGCGACAAAGAACAGAAAATGTTCCGTTTTATGCAGTTTGTGGAGCAGATTCTCCGGCCTGTGTCATTAGATGATTTAATTGTATAGTTAATGTAAGTAAAATGATTATTGTGGAACCTCAAACAATCAAAAACCATGTGGAAAAACAGAAAAGACACGATAGAAAACAAGGTTACAGTCACACAGATGTTAAAGGCTTGTTTGATTTGATTTTTGTTCTTGGAAAAGTTGAAAGTTTAATGTGTATTTGTGTATTTTTAAGCATTTTAAATCTTCTATATCTACATCTCTGGTGACTCTGATATGTTTCAGTCCGTCTGTGATGGACAACTTGACTTCTAACAAACTTAAAGTTTCTTCATCGGGGACAAAAGCACGAAACGAAAAAGATGTTGAAGGGGTTAAAGTACAATTTGGCATTAAAGTCCCATTTCTGGTGTCCTGACGGCGCTTCTATAAATAAACGTGACTTCACTGTGGTTGGTTTACAGTAGCAGCTGCCCTCCATACACACCGCCCGTCCTCTCCGTCCTCTCCGTCTTACCTCACTGCTAATATTAGTCATCGTCTTTCCAGCTGTTCCCAGCGTCTGGCGCTCCCACACATTATATCACCCGCTTTCTCTCTCTTTCCATTCGTCTGTCCTCTCTCTCTCTCTCTCTCTCTCTCTACCAAGCCCATTTTCTTTCTCCTCTGTTTTTACTTTCCTTTCCTCCATCTCCATCTCTGTAATCCCTGCAACCGGGCTGCAGCTGCAGGACCGGATGCTGGCAGGGAGGGCCGAGCCGAGCCGAGCCGAGCTGAACCGAGCCGAGCGCGGAGATGAAAATCAACCCACTAAAAAACACATTCCACAACGCTTCAATGGTGATGCTGCGTGTGTTTTTGTTTAAATCCTTTCTGATTCTGTTTGTTGTATCTGAAGGATCCAGACAGAAAGCGAGAGAAGAAACCAGAAGAAGAGTTTGTGTGTTTGTGAGAAAGCGAGGCGGCCGGCGGTCCTCGCGGCTCCAGCTTGTTAAAGGAGAGGCTCATGCATTCCTCTGACATCATCCACCGCAGGCACCAACCCTAATCCTCCCTTCCTCTTTCTCTCTCCACACCTCTCAGCTCCACTCGTCCTCCATCTCACCCATCTCTCCTCGGTGTCTCTCGCTCCTCTCTCTCTCTCAGCAGCTGCAGTCTAAAAACAGTGAATATGCATCGAAAAAGAAATGTGGAGATAAAGATCTGATGCTGCTGTGGACGCGTGTAAAAGTCTGATTGAAGTGAGAATAAAACTCCAGTTCATCTGAAGAAATTAATCATGGCGTCGTCGTCCCGCTCCGCTCGTTAACTGTCAGTAAAACATCTGATGATGGCGGCGAACTGAAGTCCTGCATGTGTTTATTTTATAGTTTCCTTCTTGTCAGCAGATGAAATGATTAAGACGTTCAGGCTGCTTCACACTGAAATCATTAAAGAACAATAAGATGTTGTTCCTGCATCAGTTTGTTGAGCTACAAGCCAAGATTAGATTAAATTAGTTTATCTTAGCCTGGAAAATGGGTCATTTTCATTATCTAACTGATGATCTGGGCTGATATTCAACATTTCTATGATTATCTGTATCTTTGTTTATTGTGTCTGATTGCCGACTGGATGATTCAACACATTCACTTTCGCTCTGATCACGTAATCAGTGTCATATTACATTCAAATTATTTGCTAATTAGCCGAATTTCAGACGAGGCTGCCGAGCAGAAATGTTTCAGGACACCTGGAGACGTTTCGAGCTGGTTATTTATCACAGCGAGGCCGATCTTCTCCATCCGTGATCGTCCCGACCAAAACAGGTAGCTTTAGCCAATCGGTGATGTGATCTGATTCTAACAAGAGGTTTTTGTGCCGCAACCTAAGCAAAGTCTTGGAGAAACGGAAAAACCAAAACAAACTTGAAGTTGCAACAAAAGTTTTAACTTAACGTTCCTGAATAACATTTATTTTGGTGACCAGGAAAAGATTATGCTCCAGATTAAAGGTCCTATTGGTATCATAAATTTAGGAATGAAGCTCAAAAATAAACTTTTCTTACAAATAGGACCTTTAAAATTATAATCAGTCACAGAAGTTTGGTTACAGAAGTTAAGTTATGTGATTGTGAGAGCTCAGAGAAACTGTGAAACGTTGAGACGACGACGGACGAACACTAAACTCTCGATAAAGTCAAGGACAGCTTCAGATTTATGGTATTAAAAAAATATAAATTATAGCTGCTTTAAATATGAATTAATGCCTCAAAACTTCCTCATGAATATATAATTATGATTCAGTAATTACCTGAAACAGCTGCAGTGATATCGTGTCATTCGTTGGTGGTTTTGGTTGTTCGAGTAAAATATAAACCTCAGCCGACGTGTGGATGTAAATACTTCACATCTGTAAAGCTGCTGGAGCTGCAAACAGTGCAGCCACACAGTCGAACATACAGTTTGTTTAATGAAGTGTAAATAGTTTATATAGTGTTTATATGTTTTTACCCATAAAGCCTGTTTCCACGTCTGTAACCTCGTCTCAGGCTCTCCTTATATAATTCCTTCTATACGTCTGCAGCTGCTGTAAACGCCCCTTCATGCATTTTTTCCTGCATTAGGCCTGTGGGAGGTTTATTTTTTATTGACTGTTGTACAGTAGAATCAAGTTAGCAGGCTGTAAAACAAAACACTCCAGAGTCTCATAACCCGGCTAATCTCCAGATCGCTCTTCTGAGTTCGGTCGAGAGCAGAAACTTGATTTTTTTTCCTCAAACTGATTCTCCCGAGTGTGAGACGGAGGAGAGCGGCAGAGTTTCTGCAGGAGTTTGGCAGCCGGAGTCAGAACACAAACAAGTGTCAGAGTCACACAAGTGATATAAGTAGTATTTACAAGTAGTATAGTTAGATTAGATCACTGTGACTCAATTTAGTTCTATTAAAATACATCTGATACAGGAATAAAACACAGAAGGTGTGAAACGTACCCAGAAAAGTCTGATATTGAATCTACTCAAGAATCAAAAGTACAAGTTTAAGTAAATTATAGATAAATAGCCCTTTTCTATTAGAGTCAGTGTTTTATTTTAAAGGAGCAGTCTGTAGTTTTGTTGAAGAAAAATGTTAATGAGCAGAGAAACATCCTCACTGGCTGAACAAACTAATGATTCAAACTCTCTCTGACCTCACAGGACAACTCAATTTAGACTGTTTTACTTTGTTTACTCTTTCTAAATAATCTCTTTGAAATTATATAATGTCTTCTTCACTTCTTGTCCAACTTTTAAAAGCTAACGTCATCTAGTAATATGTGCCATGCTGACATATATTGGATTTTACCCCTGATATTAAGGATATTAAGGATGTTTTAAAGGTTTGACTTTGAGTTTTTGATGTTTGGATATCAGGAAAACTTCTAAACAGCTTTTTTATTCAGTTATAGAAAAGATAAATATTTCTGAGGCTGTAATATTACCACATTAATTAGAGTTTGAATTTCTTCTCCAAAACTAGAAAGTGCCACCGTTATAATTAATCTTTATTGTGCGTCAGAGAAACCGTATTTTAACTAATTGGTTAGGAAAGTACAAAGAGGATCAGGTTTATGTTGAGAATTAGAGTTAAAAGTCAGAATCACGACTTCATTCTCAGAAGAAATATGATTAGAATCTGAGAAAACCATCAGAATTCTATTTTTTTTTTTTAAACAAGCATCAGTGAATTTGTGTCTTAATTGTTTGGATGTTAAATGTGGCGTTCCTCAGGGACGCGTTATCGGACCTTCTCTGTTTCTTTACATGTTCTTCCAATTGTGCAACAGAATTTCTCACCACCGTTACGCTGACGATACACAACTGTACACATCTGTCTCACCTGGATCTCTACATGTTACCTGTCTCACTGACATGAACAACGTGGATGACTGGAAATGTTTTAAAAATAAACAATAAACAGAAATGCTTCTTTAAGAACCGGATGAGGAAGGACAGACTTGTGACAGCGTTGGTGAGACACGTGTCACAGATCTCGGACTGACAAAAACATACTTTTATGATCTTAGAAACGAGATCATTTGAACTCAGAACAATGCTGAAATAAACAAAAACATGCTTTTATTAAAAGTTGTTTGATTAACGTCAAAGTTTTTTCTGGTCTCCATAAAAATTCCACTAAGAAACTACAGACAATTCAGAAGAAAAGAGTCTTCACTCCACTTTCTAACAGAATCTTTTAGAATTGATTTTAAAGTCATCCTCAGCTGCTTTTATTTTGAAATATTTAAAAAAATCTGGTGAAGCTGCTTTCTGCCATTTCAACCATAAACTGTGGAGCCATCTCTTAAATTTGGCTTTTAATGTGAAGTAACAGCATCACGTTTATTCTTTCAGTGTTCATTATGTCATGACTGTCGTATTATCTTTATTATTATTATCATTTTATTGTTTTATTTATGTGTCTGTCGGCTTTTTGTGTATTATTTTATCCTGTCTTCTTTGTGAAGTACTTCAGGCTGCATCTTTGCTTGAAAGGTGCTGTATACATAACATTTATACTATTTGTAAGTGCTTTACAAAGGCAACTGGACTTATTTCAGTGTCTTGAAGACGTTTCAGCTCTTTTTATGTGACCCGGATCCTCTTTGGTACAAAAGTCTTTAAGGATTCTATAATTATCATGAAAACAGACGCAGTTTTTTTTAAGAAACCCCTGTTTTCTTTTAGATTTGAGTGACAAAATAAATACATTTACTTAAAAACAACAAAGTAAGTCAGATACTAGATTAACAGCACTGTTCATTCTCCAGTCAGCCGACAGAACCAGAGTCCGGTTCCTCGGACAGATTACATAACTCGGCTGTCTTTAGGTTCTTCACTGGTTTCAGAATCTGTTTGATTCCCAGTACAGAAATATAACCTGATTAATGTTGTTCTGAAGATGAAGCTCAGTTTGACTCACTAACATCTGCAGAGACGACTGATGGAACAGATCTAACAGTTTAGCAGCACATGTGCAGGAGAGAGTAGTAACGGACTTACGTGGACAGCGGCTCAGTTCTGGTTCTGGAGGCATGCTGCTGCTGCCGTCTGGATCCAGGCTGATCTATCCAGCTTCCTCAGGCGGTGAGAGCAGCAGCTGCAGCTTCCACATCTGTCTGCAGGTTGACCGGAGAACCACATCTGTCTGTCTGACAGCAGAGGAGAGAGAGGCCGTTAGGATGGAGAGGAAACGAAGGAGAGGAGGACGAGGAAAGACGGAGAGAGCTCTTACTTCCAGGACACTGGATGGACTCAGACTCTCGGTCCATTTTCTCTGACTTCTTCTCATCTCTTTTTTCTCCTTCCCTCTCTCCTCAGCCCACTCTCCTCCTCTGTTGGACCCGCCTCTCATTTTCCACGGCGGCACTTTTCCCCCCCAGAAAACACAATGATTGTGTTTGCTGCCATCTTGTGGCCCCAAAATACACAATCACAGCTTCACAACACCAGACCAACTGCTTCCTGATTGATCGCGGCACTTAAACTAAATTGAAGATGTAGATTAGATTTGTTGGGAGCAAACTTTCCAACCGTGACCTTGAGAAATATTTGAGATGTAAGGACGGTGTTTCCTGCATGTTTAAAGACTGAAAATAACAAAATAACAAAACAAAATGTTACTTCTAACTCTCAGAAGACAGTGCAGGATAAACCGCCCTCATGCTTTAATATGTGTAAACACTTAGAGGGCTTTATCTTAACGACCTGAAACGCAAGTATCAAACGCAAAACGCAAGTATCTTTGTGGGCGGATCTCAGGCGCTGTTGCTATTATGCCGGCATGATAAATGACTCTTGCGCCCGACGCAAATCTAAAATGGGTTGGTCTGAAGTAGCTACATTACTCACAGGTGTGGTTTGGGCGTAACGTGCAATAAACCAATCAGAGCGTCATCTCACATTCCCTTTAAAAGCAGGCGCGCTTGTTCCATGGCGGATTTCTATTATAATGGCGGATTTGCCAGGCGCACGCCAGGAGACACCAGGAGCGGCTCACAGCCGAGGAGACCGACGTTCTCGTCAGGGCCGTAAAAGACCAAGAAGTGGCCTTGTATGGGGATGGGAGAAATCCATCCAAATTAGCTTTGGTTAAACGGGCGTGGGAGGAAATTACCACAATTGTTTCTAAGGCTGGCATCCCCAGGACATCGCACCGGGCCTCGGGAGCAGTGCGCAACGGCCAGCTGATGAGAGAGCAGTGCAAACACCAAGGTGCAGAGGATCCAGACCCACTACACGCCGTGGCAGCATTGTCAGACCGGACCGCACTGTCCGGGCTCCGGCAAGGTATTAATGCCCGTCTTGATGCTGCTGCGGCCTCTCAGGCGCATCGCCTCAAGTCTCCAAACGCACCACCTGCTCCTGTTATGCCCCTTCCTCCTTCTCCTCCCACTCCATCTCCATCCTCCCGCTCCACTAGGAGCACATCGCGCATTGCCACTCCCGGACCCTCACGGCTACGTGAGGCGCGTCGCATATCAGAGGGGAAAAGAATTAGTTCTTCTTTTTAAATCTTTTCAACTTTTTCGTATGGTTTGCAAAAACGGGAACTGCTTCCTTGCAGATGAGAGAAGCAAAGTGTATGCACGTTGAGCACACGCTACATTATGGCCGAGCATGCGCCCTTAAAATAGCATCTGAATAAGCGCCACTGACTTTAGACTAGGTTTGTCCTGGTCTGTTGTTTTCTGAAACAGCAAAATAGCACCAGTGAACGTTTGCGCCTCCTCTTTTCACTGAACCGCCCCCTGGAGCGCAAATTAATTCCCTAATTTAAGGACGTGTGTCTGTGGAGGGAACATTCCAATGTGCGCCGAATGCAAAATAGGAATTGTACAAGTGCCATTGTACAAAGTAAAGTGCACTTAGTGCAAGATAGAGCCCAGAGAGTCTGTCTACCATCGACCCGTCTGTCAGCCTCTCAATGGGGGTAGTTGACAGAAAAATCAATGTGGCATTTAACAGTCCCGTATCTTTAAAAGTGTATGCAAGAAACATCAAGTTCTTCTCTGCAGGGCATCTGAAATGTGTTTAAATATTCTGTGTCAGTCTCTCGCTCACTGAGGAGGACGAGGCGACACAGAACCAGAGCTACTTAAGTTGTGAAAACTAAAAATCAAGTCATTCATTTGGGAGAAATTCAGGAGAGCTGCAGCGATGAAAAACAGGAGTCAGGAGGGAGAATCAGGAGGGTTGGCTTGTATTATTGCAGTTACATTTACGTGTGCTTCATTGTGACTTCATGTCAACTTCAAAGTTGATTACAAATTCTGATGCATTGGGATTGTAGGTCAGGATGTCTGCATTCCCAATGTGTCAGTATATTTAGACTCATAAACCAACTTTTCTCTCATGAAGTCTCTTTAAAGACTGAATATCAGCGGTCAGAATGACAAAGAGCTCTTTAATTAATCAGGAAGTGATGTTGGTCAAAGAAGAGGCCACATGTTCCTGTAGTTTGGTACGATCCAGGTTTCCTTACATGAAGCATCTTTAAAGACTGAATGACATCAATCTATATCACACACTCGACTAACGAGATGAGGGAATTAAAGAAACGGTGCTTTCAAGTGCAAGCTGAAAACTGGACGCTCGCTGAAAACTGATTTAACAGTCGAGGTCACTTAAATAAAAGTGTATATGTCGTGTCTTCCTTCTATTTCCCACTTGAGTCTATCAAAAAACATTGTTTAGCTGTTTTGCAAAAGCCATTACACACAGCGACGTCTGAAGCGTGATTAAAGCTGTTGTTGCTTTTTAGTGTCTAAGCATTTGAAGGCCAATTACGTCACAATGCAGTCACCCACAGATGCTCCGTCTTCTCCCTGTTTCTGGAGGATGCACCGCTACGATCCTTCGTGGCCTCACATATCCCAAGATTCTTTGCATGCCCGAAAAAGAAGAAAGAAAGAGAGAAAATGGCGACATCACGTGGCGTAGATCGACACTTTCGCGGGCCTGGGCTGCAGAAATCGTGACGTAAGTGTAAAACATCTGGTGACGCAACCAGGAAATGCTCCAAAGGCTAGACTGTCACATTTAACAACGGCTGTTGAGGTTAACAAGGTCTCTCTGAAGGACTCGCCTTCAAAGACCACAAAGGCCGAGTCCTTCAGAGGATGCAGACCTGAACTGAGACACAGCAGCTGACAGAACACGTCACTTAGTTTGGTTTCTGCTCGTTGGAGGTGTTTGCAGATATTTCAGCCTGATTTCATTTCCATCCATGAAGCCGTCCACAAACAGAGGAGACGAGTCTACAGGCAGGAGAGGAAGCTCCGGTTAACAAATGTAAACAACTGAAACTCTGACGTGAACAAATCAAGTGCAAAGACAGGAATTATTAATGAGTAATGTTGGGCGAGTTACTTTCAAAATGCAATATATTACATATTACAAGTTACCATCATTTAAAAGTAATAAATTACTTTACAATATTACTGCTTGTGCAGAGTAATGTCTTAATAATAACCTCCACAGAACCATTAAACAGCCTCCATCTTGGACTTGAGTCTGATATTATTATAAAGATATTGACAGTCAGTCAGTCAGACGATGGAATCTGGATCCGATGTCATTTTATATCTCTGGTGTTCGACGTTTAGAGAACACGACTCGTTTTCCTCCTGATCCAAACTTTTACACGCTCGTCGCTCACAAACACTTTTTAATTTGTGAACATGATGGGCGGCTTCCGGCTCGAGAAGACAGTAAAAAGACAATAAAAGCAGGTTTATAACAGCGATCATTTTGATAACATCCTGCAGATAAAACATCGCACTAAGTAAACCTCACAACTTTGACACTGTGTGTGTGTGTGTGTGTGTGTGTGTCATCCTTGTGTGTTGTGGGTTAAGGTGAGAGCGAGTGTGAGCTGAGGTCACGAGGCTGAAGCTCAACAACCCTCATATTTGCACAGCAACAGCTGCTGTTGTAGCAACCGGACCAAAAAGATCCTGACGAGAGGAGCAGAGCAGATGGAGAAACTGGCTCCTCTCGCTCTGAGGCAGTGAGATCACTTCCTGTTGGGGTTCTCGTGTTGGCGAGGACAATCAAGATGGCAGCCAGGGGCGACGCTGCTGCACCAGAACACCCAGTACTCCCAGAACCGTGGCGCTGGGTGGAGGCGCAGATGGCTGCTGGGAATAATGTGACAGACAGACGCTGAGTTTCCTCCTCCTGCTTCTGTTAATATTATTTACACGTGTGCATATTTTTAATTTACTGTCTCTTCTGAAAATCAACAACCAGGAGACAGTTTCACCCAATAACCCACTTCTGCTCTGTTCCTCTTCATATTTATCTCTAAGAGATGATCTGCGATTACACCACCATGTAGTCTGTTGACTGGATGCTAATCAGTGCTTAGCATAATGCTAACAACATCACAAGACTGATTCTGATGATGATGACGCAGCGAGACGAGACAAAGACGTAAAAGCCGTAAGAAGGCGTAAACAGACAGAGAGGGAGACTGGAATGTTGAGAAAAGGCGTGTTAGTGTCTCGTATCTGCAGAGAGTTTCTGATTTTCTCTCTTTGTTGCTGCTCGGGACGCTTTACCAACCCAACATGTGTCTGTTTGACGTCCTGGGAATGAGACTCAACAATCAACTGTCTTTGTGGTGCGTTCAGGAACAGCTGGGACAAATCCTACTGATTCTACCTTTAACTTTAATAGTCTTTGAATTCTATTAATATGACGTGAGCTTCAGTTAGCTTTGACCACAAATGTCCTTCAGAGGGAGACTTTTTACTCTGATACTCTGAGTACATGTCAGAGCCTGTAATCTATTACTTTACTGGAGGAAACAAGCTGAATCAGTACTTTTACTTTCACCAGAGTCTGTTTTTACACAAGTACCTGAACGTCTCCTGGAGGACAGGATGTGTGGACTGTTGACTCGTCTGCATCTCATGAAAACTATCCGGCAGTTTCACGCTTACAAATATTGGAACTCGCTCTCTAACAGTTGGAGTGAGACTCAAAAATCTGCTTTTCTTCTAAATAAAACCTTTAAATCATCAGCTCGCTCTGTTCTCACTCAGTATTCTGTGACGTTACAGCAGCTCGTTAATCCTTCGTGTCATTTCAGTCCTAATGTTTTGCGGCAGAAGTCGTGTTTCATGTTTTATTCTCCGTCACATCACACAAACGCTGCTGTGACACATTTTACTATCGAATGTGACGGTTTAACATGAAACACAGAAGAACTCCAGCTGGATTAATGAGGTGACATAAACAGCTTCATGAAACTATAAATAATGAAACATAACTGAGAGTGTGTGTCTGCTGCTGCAGAGCTACACAAACATCAACCGCTCACACAACAACAAACAAACAAACAAACAAACGGTTGACTCATCTGGTTATTTACTAGTTTACTTCTCAGTTTGTCAGGAAATCTTGATAATAAACTCTTTGTATTGACAATTATTGACATTTTTCATACATTGTCAGTATATTTTTCCAAAATAGATTATCTAGTGAAATATTTTAAGTAACAGATGTTCAAATAAATATCAGTATATATTATCAGTGTAATCTCACAGTATACTGGTACATATTGTAAATATAATAACATTTAACATTTAACATCTTAGTTTGTGTTAATATCTTCTTGTTCCTTAAAAGTAATCAGTCCTCCTCTTTTCTCACACACACACACCCACACACACACACACACCCACACACACACACACACACACACACACACACACACTTCTGTGCTTACACCGGCAGTAAACGTGTTTGATTCCTGTAAATCTCTTGTTTGTCACCCTGTTCACAATTGCTTTTTTTAACCGGGGTAACGTTGAAACCACAAACTGTGTGTCTGCGTCTTTCTATCTCACACTCGCACACACACACACACACACACACACACACACACACACACACACACACACACACACACACGAGTATGGAGTTTTTGGAAAAAGCACACAGCTGTGCAATGTGCAACTTTCTGTTTAAAACACACTGAGTTCATACGTGTTCATACTACAGATGCTGTGAACGAAACTGGACGATGTGACGTCTGTTCAGGAAACCTCATTTCAAATTCAAAAGCCATCTGCGTCACTGGTCTTGTTGGTTAAGTCACAAGACTTATCAGAAAGTGAAATTAAAAGTGTGTCTGTGCAGGTTGAAGCAGGAAGTCATGCAGACAGACAGACAGACAGAAGTGTTAGCTTATGTTTGTTTCTCCTCCAGTAACATCTGATTCAGCTGCAGGTGCATTCACAACCCGCGTGACCGCTTATTTCTAACTGTTCGACCAATTCTGTCAGTTCTGAGAACCCAGAGGCGTCAAAAGTCCACAAATAGTTTCCCTTGTTTGTACGAGTGCCTGAAAATAACAAGATACCACCAGCTAACGTGTTCCTCTGTCATTAGACCGTCAAACAGTGCGAGGAAAAAAACAACCTTTCAGCACGGAAACAAATAAATCAGTTGCGACCGAAGCTAACGAGATATTAGCCAACTACTTAGCTAGATAAGATTAGACTACAAAATGTTGCCATTAAGTAAATTACAGGAAAGGAAATTGCAGTAAAACCTGTGAGCGACTCTTTGAGCAGGCGGGTTATATTGTTCAGATGATCCACTGTCTCATCTTCATTTAGAGACGGTGAACTGAGCAGAAGCTGTTTCAATGAACACACAACACGGCTCTTATAGCCACTATATGATGTTTAAACATGCAGCTAATGAACCAACAACAACGCAGCTTTAAGGCCTTATCAAAGAAAAACATCTGAGATTATGAGAATGAAGTAGTGACGTTGTGAGTGTGAAGAAGCATAAAAGAGATAATATCATAAATATTACCATAACAAAGCCTGAATTTCAAGCTACAGTTCTTCAGTGTAATATATATTTTAGCAGGTTTTCACAAATAACTGAATGCGTTCTGTGTTGCAGATGTTACAGTAACGACCAAAATGCAGAAACCAGGAAGAGCGAATACAAACTAACTATGACTACAAAGAGCAAAGTAAACATGCGAAACACAAACAGAAAGGTAGCGTCAGGAAAACATGCTGTTGGTGTCTGAGGGAAACAATGCAGGACAAACTGATAAAGCCAGCTGCAGCACACAGGCTGAGATCCAAACTTAGTTAACGAGGAGGACGAGCTGCAGCTGGAGCGCAGGTACTGTAACACAGGTGAGGAGGAGGAAAGGTAAACCAGGAGCAGCTGATAACCACTGAAAGGAGGGAAAAGAGGGAGATGCAGAGCAGGTGTGGAGGGAAAGACTAGCCCTTTCTAGATAGAAAAGGCGGCACATTTGCTCCAAGGTAAGGACGGCAATGTGCCGGCCTGTCTTTCTGAAACGGAGGCGTAATATTCCTCCTTTTCCAGAAGCCGCCTCTGAGGTAGGCGTAAACATGTGACGTGACGTGAAGCTCGAAGTTGGGCTGTGAACAGTGACAACGTATTTGTCTTCAAAATAAGAGCTTTACATTGCACCCCATTGGAGTTTAGAACTGGGTTCTTAGCGGGGGGCTTTTAATTTGAAAGTAGCAACCGGTCTTAGCTTGCTGCTACAACAACAAGCTAACACAACCAAACAGCTACAGAGACCGAGGAGACGCTAGCATCTCCTGGATCTCAGCGGCTGTCCAGTTGTTCATCTTAATGTCCGTGGATGAAGTGATGGACTGACTGCTGTGATCAGCTGTTTCCTGGTTTTAAAACTCCCCAGCTGTGGGTCGCACAACAGTGCAGGTCATCGACACCTCCGCCCACCTCACGCAGAGGCCGGCACATTGACGCCTCGTTTTTAGATAGCAGTCGAGGTGGAAATAAGTGTACCCTCCGAGGAGGAAAATCTGCAGACCAGAGCAGACCCCCGATTTGCCGCCCTCTGTCTAAAACCGCGGACCGAGCCGCCAAAAGGACGGCAAATTGGAGGCTTGGTGCTCTGTCTAAAAACGGCTAGTGATGAGGATCACACAGAATCAGAAAACACACAATGAAACCAGACCGACAGGACCGACGCTGCGACCCGACACTGCAGAAGACTCATCCAGAACCCTCGAATGACGACAACAGGCTGATGAGAACATGAAACAGTGATTTAACTCATCAGTCGTGGTCGTCTTGTATTCACTCAGCCACAGAAGTAAATATAAAGCAGTTATTTTTAATTCCCTCCTGGAGGTGCAGCTCGGCCCGGCTTTATCCCGGTCCTGTGCACATCATTGGCCGGCTGCAAACCCTGACTTTGACTATATGATTGCATCTTGGTACCGTCATGTGAGCGCAGAACTACGACCTGCATCTACATGTGCAGGAAGGCAGAAAGATTAAAACGCCGTGCTGATTCTACAGATCTCACATTATTCAGCCGTGACACACGAAAACACCTTTCCAGCCTGTCAGAGGTCAACGTAAAGCTCAGCGTACCTGTCTGACCGCGTCCTCTGTCAGAGATCCATCTGGTGTTTTCACATCTCCAAGGAGCCGAGCTGAGCCTTCAACAGGGCCACTGAAACCTCCTCCTCCTCCTCCTCCTCCTCCTCCTCCCTCTCTCTATTCTTCTCTAGCTCGCTCTCCCAGACTCTTTCTTTTCTACACTCTGTTTACCCCCCCACCCCTCCTAGTCCTCTCTGTAACCATGGCAACAGGCCCAGTTTGCTTCACGATTATGCCAGCATGGTAAAACAAGAACATGCTGCATCTCTGTCACGGTCTGCTGAGCGGGTCGACACCAAAACATCAGCCTGGTTTCTTTTTGCCACAAAGTAAATAGTAAAACATAATCTCTCATTGGTCCGCGGACAAAAACAGCTGATTGACTTGTGGTCGGGAGCGATTGAGTCCGAACAAGTCGAGACAGACGGGGAGAGTTGTGGGAAATCTGGTCCGTTGGCAACAGGTGATAATGACTCACAAAGACGAGGCGAGGCTCAACCACTTGAGCCGAAACTGTGACGTTGTGTAGTCCAACAGTTTCATATTGTTCCACTGACATTTTTATGGATTTCACCATCTGACGATCCATAAAATCATAAAGAGATTCAGAGAAATCTCTGTTCGGACCACCAACATCAAATGCCTGTTACTTTTTTAAGAAGATAAATTATTTTCATGCCATATTTTAAGGAAAGGACGGGAAAAGAGTGTCAGGAAATGGGCCGAGAGGGCGACAGGGTGGAATCAGACCTGGGCTGCTGTGGCGAGGACACAGCAGCTGTACATAGGAGGCACGCTTATCCAGCTGAGCTACTGGGGCGCCCTGAATGATTGATTTTTTTTTGAAGGACAGGTGAAGAGCGACAATCAAATCTGGGCTGCTGCAGCGAGGACACAGCTACTTTACATGGGAGGCCTCCTCTACCAATGGAGCTACTGAGGCGCCCCAAATACCTGTAACCCTTTTTAAAACATTTTTATTACTTTGGTTTGTCCTGACATTATCTGAAGGACCGGTCAGGCAAATAGTGACTGGTGGGATTTGGGGGAAAGAGAAGGCATGACAGGTTGAGCAGCTCCGGCCCGAGCAGCTTCGACGAGGACACAGCAGCTGTACATGGGATATTCGATAATCAAGCGAGCTACTGGGGGCACCTAGCTACCTTTTTTCTGGCTTTTCATGGCTTTATTTGAAGGATACGACGGGCAAAGTGCGTCAGGAAATGGGAAGAGAGAAATTTGACAGACAGCAATCCAATCCAGACAGCATGTTCACTCTAAGTCTCACTTTCTCTGTGCTATTCACATTGCAACCATAACAGCAAGAGGCATGTTTCCCCCGGTCATTAACCCCAGGTAACGTTAGAACAACTGGTATAACTGTGGAAACACTTGCTCGAGGGAGAGTGAACGGTGTTGTGTCGAAGTCTGTTCCCCTGTTGATTTGTGTCTCCTCGTACCACCGGGACTTGAGCAGCTTCAAACCCTCATTAATACAGCTGGCGGCTCGGTCACAGCAGACAGATCAATCTTTCTAGGATGGAACTATGTGGTTATTTTTTTTGCTGCTCTGGACATCAGCCAGGTTACTAAGGAATGGGAGGCACGAATGCAGTATGTGAGGACCTGGAAGCAAAGAGGATTCAGCTGCATTAATCAAAACAGAAGTCCAGCAAGAGGGGTGAAAAAAACAGACGCTCAGAGGAAGCTCAGAGAGGAATTACCTCATGATAAGGAGGGCAGGGCGAAGGAAATACTTTCACAGTAGTTTTGAAGCAGAGAGGACGGCAGAACTTCTCAACAAAAAGACTAGAAATTCTAGTTCTGCAAACTGAACGGAGAAGCTGCAGGTCACTGCATTTTTTTGTCTCCAGGTCTGCATCAGCAAAAAGCCCTGAATGCAACATTTCTGGTGTTTTTTCTCTCAAGACAACAAGCCGTCAGAGGAAAGTAGAGAACACGCCCGCCCAGTTCTGTCTCTTTGTACCTCAGGGATTTGTATCTGCGACCAGGACTCTGATGTGGATCACACATTTCCTCTTGAAGTCCTCGGCCTGGCCTGCCGGTGATTTACAGAGTTTCCTGATGTACGGGTAGCTTTAATTTTTGCACAAGAAACCACTAACTGCTGCTACGTTAGCTGCAGTTAGCAGTTCGCAGTTAGCAGTTCTGTCTGCCTTCTCCAGGCTGCGGTTCAAAAGAAAATCTGCAGAGTATTAAGAGCAGACAAACTGGAGAAGCTGCTCTTTGCTCTCCTCTCAGTCTTTTTGGCTGCTTTCTGTGACCTGAGGACGTTCTGTCACCGGCTTGTTTATTCGTTACCTGCTCACAGCACAGCATCCCTGCACGGTACAGGCCACGCCCCCATCCAGCCATCGTTAATCTGTCCGTTGGTGCCGCAGTGATTCCTGTCTTCAACAAGACCTCAGCCTGACCTCTCCGTGATTACAGAGTTTTGGCAAAACATCTTTGTCCTACTTTGGTTATAATACACGGATGAAGTGGGTTGGATCATATCAAACTGCTTCCTATTCTGAGCAGATTGCAGCCTATTGTTTTCCAGGTTTTCCTTTATTCCACATCACACATCCTGTTTCCAGAGAAACATTTTGCAGAACTTGAAGTGTTCAAAGACTTGGGCCCTTAAAGACCAGACAATTCATAGACTGTCAGCAATGTTGACAACATAATACACTTCATTGCTGCAGTTCCCAGGAAAGACTGTGAACGAGGCTGAGGCTTTCACTTCCTCTGTGACGTGAAGCTGTGAACTCGTTCTCTCTCAGCCATCACCTCGTCAGTCGCTCACTGTCTCCTGTCCTGATCGGTAAGATTCCTGCATTTTTATTCAGCATTTGAATGCACCGTTTCATCAAGGCACTGATTGTGTGTTTGAACACAACAGAAACAAACTGTAGTCTGTTGCAGTCGATGGCATTTGTACTAAAAACAATTGTTTTTTTCCCTGTTGACCTTAAAGCCTCATGCAGCAGTTCTGTAACACACTTTATCTGACGGAAGATCTACACTTCTCTCTGTGCAAGATGAATGCACGGATACCAGAGCATGAAAACAACCTTCGTTGAGACAAGACCAAGATTACAGGACATATTTCAGTCGCAGTTAACTGATGTGGATCACAGACTCCAGCTGTTTGCTTCAGTGTTTGATCTCAGAGGGACGAGGAGACACGGACAAATCTGACAGACTGCCTCACATGCTGCAGGTAAGGATGGAGACTCTTGTTATTAATATTATCATCATCTCCTCCCTGCATGCTGATAAAAAGTCAGTGAAGTAGCTGGAGACTTGATTCAAATAACATCTTTTCACATTCAATTCTGCTTGAAACTTGACTGAGGTGTTTTCTGCACCGTACAGTAAAGGAGAGGATGACTTTATAAATCTGCTTAGAAACGTCTCTCCTCACATGAGCAGAACTTGCCTTAGAAACATCATGTTTTAGGTTTTCTTCAGTCTCACACTGATCCAGTGAACGATGTCTGTACGTGCATGAGTACACTGCAAACAGGAAGTGCTAACAGCCGATTTGGCAAAGTTTTAAAGGAGTTTTAGAGGTTTTCTTTAAATTGTATGGGTAGTTCTTTACGTTTGGTTTAGCAGAATGCTGCATCGCTGTTTTACTGTGAAGCTCTAGAAATGTTTCTGGACTCTGAGACTTCACCTGACTTTATATCATCAGGAGGAGGAGACGAGGACTGGAGTGACTTTTATGGGGTCAACTCATGTCGCCTCCTTTATTGTAAACTGTTTAAATTGACATGACTGTGTTACTGACTTCCAGTAAACACAAAGTCCAGTCCTGCCTGTTTATAGTCGCTGCAGATGATCAAGGAGTGGCTCCTCCTTCAGACGGCACACTTGCATATTTGAGCTGCCTGCTTTCTGTTCACAGCGTCACAGGTGAAGGTGTGCAGTGGAGGAACAGCTGAACTCCGCTGTGAGACGATTTGATCTGGTAGGTGCTCTTTAATTTACAAACAGTCACATTTATTGGGATGGAGGGAAACAGGAAACACTGATGATACGATCGAGACTTTTGTAATATTATCTAATACTTCCTCATTATGTTTTTCTATATTTGCATTTCCCATGTTTTAAAAAAACACAGTCACACCCGCTCACCCTGCTGTGACTCTCTGATCATGACAACACAGCTACTGTATCACATTCTTTATCTTTGTTTTTCAGTCCAGTCATGTCCTCCACCATCCTGCTGATCGTCCTTCTGTCTGGTGAGGAAAATGTTTCTTTTTAATAATTCAATCCTTGACTGCACGATACAGGTAGAGGTGGTTTATCAAGTTTGAAGTATGTAGGAACGTATTCACCTCTGGAATGATTGTCCTCAGTGTTTCAAACGAACGTGACAATCAGACGAGTCATAATTTGTTTCACTGTAAACTGGATGTGGTGAGGAAACTGTTTCATTTTTATAATTCAATCCTTGACTGCACGATACAGGTAGAGGTGGTTTATCAAGTTTGAAGTATGTAGGAACGTAGACACCTCTGGAATGATTGTCCTCTGTGCTTCAAACGAACGTGACAATCAGACGAGTCATAATTTGTTTCACTGTAAACTGGATGTGTGATCTTTGATTTGATTCTGCAGGGCAGCAGGGTGTCATCATTCTTTAAGTGATTATATTATTTAATCTCTTTTCTCTATATTGGGCCTCGGAGGCTTCTCGTCCTCTTCTGATCAAATGAAAGAAACTTTGAAAGAGCTTTGCTTTTTTTGTGGTTAAAAACTGTCATGCATACAAGTTTTATATGCGACCACAGATTCACTTCTCATTATGAAGTCGCTCAGTGTGTTATGCAACATATAATAATGTGTGACCTGAAATGTACAAAGTTCATTTTATATCTATCAGCAGTGAAAAAGAACTTCACTTGGGGGAGAATAACTTATTCAAACACTGACAATTGGCTTCAGATAAGAATACAACTGAGGTAAATGTGGTGAATTTAATGTGATCCACACACCAGCAGCAGGATCAATAATGTCAACAGTGTTTATTTAGAGGAAGAAACAAATGAGTCTGTGAACCACGGGGCTGGTTTGTTAAGAAAATGTACAGTCAGATTCACCAGACACACCCGTTGTTGTGGCAGAGGGAGATTTTGTGTAACATGAACAGAGCCAGGTGAGCTAACATCTCATTGTTCTGTTCCACAAAGAGCGACGGGTGAGGATCAATACAGAGATATTGATACATATGATCCCAGACATCTCTGTTCCTAAGATATAGTAACAGATCGATATCTAAGATCAGTGAGGTAGTGTTGGTGTGTGCAGACACTCAGTTGACAGAAACTACTCGTACTTCCTCCTGTCATACTGTAGTCGTATTCAAACTGCAGCTGTATGAATACGTAAGGCGCCTCGGGCAGAACATTAATGAGTACAGGCATTGTGGGAGCTGAGCTGATGCGTAAAGCTACTGAGATGCTTCCGACCAGATGATTTGATTGACGCACTACTTAACTCGCTTGTGATTGATTCACGCTTTGACACAGTTTGTCTTCAACACTTAGTAGTTCATTATTGTCCTTTATGTGTGTTCATTCAGTGATCAAACTTCAAACCTTTCCTTTGTAAACAAAACAAGACTAACTTAAATTCAGCTACAACGTGTCTCAGCTTCAGCCACAGCATGAGCGGTCAAAAACTATTTACCTGTCCGGGTGGAAACACCTGCCCGGGCAAAACGTTGGTTCCTATTTATAACATATGTGCCAAATACAACAGTGACACCTGGTAACATAAATTACAATGTAAACAATATTATGGCTCCTACAGGCATTTATATACAGATAGACAATGAAGCTATTTCTGACTTTTATGTCACTGACTGTGAGAAAGTGATGCCCGGCTCCTCAGGCCTCAGTTCTAGCGCTGTCAGTCATTTTCTTTTTAAAGATTCTTTTTGAGGCATAGACACCTTTATTTGTCTGACAGTGGATAGATCAGTACAGGTCCTCCGGATGGATTTGAACCGGGGTCCACTGCATTCATGGCATGCGCTCTAACCACTCAACTACCTGTGCACCAATGCTGTCAGTCATTTAACATAATTAATCACATTTTATCTCAATGATTGTCCATAGTTGTCTCGCGATTAATTTGCACAATTGCACAACTGTTATCTCTTCTAAATGAACCTTTAAATCATATTGTTCAAGTTTTAATGCTCTTATCAATATGGGAGAGCGTCTCCGTTGCAAACTATCCAGCGTGGTCAGTCTTTGGCGAGGGCGGGAGGAGCAGGAGGAGGTGGTGGAGGAGGAGGAGGGCTGTGTGTTGGTGGTGTTTTGACGCTCCACGCACTCTGGTGGTTGTCAGGCTGAACAGCATCAGACCGACACACACTGCTGGCTTTTCCATCCACACAGACGGTGTCTTGCCTCTGTATCTTTCATACAGACGACAAGGCTACAGACTAGGGCTGGGTATCACCAGGTACCTCGCGATACGATACTATCACGATATTTTGCCCACGATAACGATAATATCACGATACAACGATTCTGCGATAATCGATATATTGCAAGAAATTTCATCCACGATACATCACGATATCTGCGTCACTGAAGAAATTCATAATTTATTGAATGCACTGAATCCATTTCACAGGAATGACAAAACATTGTCAATCAATTTCACATGAATGACAGCCAAGTAAACAAAGAGTATATTGCACAGTGTCTCTTCTTAACACACACACTGACTACAACTATCATTAAATATCTATATGTGGGTTTCAGAGCTACTTAAACCATTTTTTGAATTTTATTTGGTTGTATACCTATGTTTGAATACAGATAAAGCTGTCCTCCTCAGAGGGGTGGTGGTGGGCCAAAAAAAAAATATATATATCGATATATATTTAAATATCGATATTTGGCACCAGTGTATCGATAACGTACCTCAAGACGAAATATCGGGATATAACGTAGTATCGATATTTTGGCACACCCCTACTACAGACTCACTCTCATTTCCTCCTTTTCGTTTTTTATTTGACATCAACACATCGGGTGCATGACGTGATCAATAGGAGACAGAAATACAGTGAATATTATCACCTAGCCCAGGAAAAAGTAATCGAGCGATGGTATCGTCAACAGGAGCAGCTATTTGTACGCAGGCTCTTTGTTCACACGTGGTCTGTAAGAGTTTCCAGTTGTTGTCTTGACGTTTCCATCAACAATAAAGCGGCTCTTGACTTCCTCGGATGGTCGAAAGATGAAGTTGTTCATGTTGGTTCTTGTATCTCGGCTGCTTTGTTCAGCTTCCACATGTTGGTGTGAACAAAGTCTGCAGTTGATCTGAATCTGAATGTTTGTACGTCAGGCTCAGAGTTTCTGTACAGGGACGCACCTTCTTCTCGTGAAGTTAGTTTATTGTTTTTTTTACTTTACTTTTTATGTTATTGGTGTTTTTGTACTTATTATTCCTCTTTCACTGACAAATATGTTTTCTTTTCTAGCGCACATTACAGGTCTCATCTCAGAGCAGCTTCTCAAAGCCACTGTTGGAGGATCCGTCCTGTTCCCCTGTTCTCTCCCAGGATATCCACCGACGTTTTACTGGCAGGACGGCGAAAGAAATGTTTTGTTTCACTGGAAAGATGGGGATGAAATAAAAGAACCAAACAAATACAAGAACAGGAGTGAAATCTTTCGTTCTGAGTTTAGTTCTGGAAATTTTTCCTTCAGACTTGACAACATTTCTCCTGAAGATAATAACACAACATTCTTTGCCTACGTTAAACTCGATAAGCAGAAACTGTCTGAAGAACGGTGCAGATCCAGGCTGCAGGTTTCAGGTAAATTCAGAAGCTTCTTCACACCAAACCTCAATAAATCTCTCCTCATATCAAAGTGCTGTAAATGTCTCAGTTGTTCTTTCTGTCACACTCACAGCTCCCTACCAGCATCTGGTCCTGACGGTTAACCACACAACCAACAGTGCAACCTGCTCAGCACGAGGAGGATACCCTGCAGCTCAGGTATCATGGAAGGGTCTGAACAGATCCAGTGATGAACAGCAGGACCTGCAGGATGCTGAGACGTCCCCACAAGAGGATCCAACAGAGAAAACCTTCTCCTTCACAAGCTCTGTCAACGTTACAGGGTTAAAGTCTGTAACCTGCATCGTCTACAACCGTCACTCCCACGAGTCCATCACCGAAACCAAAAAGATCCCTGGTGAGAGATCATTCAGATCAATTATTTAATTACAGTTAAACTATGAGGAACTGGTTTAAATGAATTATTACCTGATTGATTTGACATTTGACAAATTAGTGTAACCTGTTTTTATTCCTGGAAGTTAACATAAAGTTATGAAAGGCTTAAAAAGTTATAAGCAGTCAGAAGCTCTGCAAGTGTTTCTGGATAACGTCCCTGGAGCTGATTGTGATCGTTCAGACAATTCTTGTGAACCACGACATGTTTCAGCAGCGTCCCAGAAGCATCTCTGAATACGTGCCAAGTTTATTTTTGACAGAAGCAAAATCGCAGCGGTGTCAAGCTGCACAGAGCAGATCGAGTCAGACAGGAAGTCAGACACAGAACGATGTAGTGCATCAGGTTAATCTTCCAAAATAAAACACCCAGTGCTGACTAGGGCTCTACGGCAGAATACAGTCAGAAATATTAACTACAAACACACTTAAAACAGACGAATAACAAAACAGTGTAACTATGTAGCTACTGAACAACAGCAGAAGCACAAAAATCAAGAAGAATTGATGAAACAAACACAATCTGAGCCAGTCAACAACATGAAACACTCCTGGTTGGATGTGAAGTCGCGTAACAGAGATGTTCCCAGTCTCATGTAGTCTTACGTGATCCAAGTTCAGATGAACACCATCAACATCACTGAAGATGAACACGTAACACATGCTTTTCTGAGGAAATATTCAGGCACCTGGTCATCCATCCATTTTGTGACCTTGAAACACCTGCCTGAGAGTAACAGGAGCATTGCACTCATTATAGTTATTTTAAAGTTCAGATAAAACAGTCGAAAACAGGTCCTGAGGTGGAAAAACAGCTGATACAAAGAGCATTAAACTACATAAAGTAATATCTGTCTCTTCAGATCCACAGAACCCAACATCATCTGTCTCTACACCAGGTGAGCAGTGTTTTGTTGAACTATGTAGTTCTGGATTTGATGGTTGTTAGTGGCTCAGCAGAGAGGAGAAAGAGGAGAGAGTGGGTGGTTTGTCTATATAATCACTCATTGGCTGTTGTAGGCTCTAGGGTGGGCATAGAAGCTCCTGTGCAGCAGGTCTAATCCTTTGTTAACCTGTTGTTTCTCCTGATTTACAGGTGAAAACAAGAGGATTAACATGGCTGCAATAGTTGTACCTGTTGTCCTCGTCATCCTTGTCATTGCTGGTGTCTACATCTATCTGCGGTACAAAAGTCAACGTGAGTGATCTTCGCTGATTTTCTATTTTAACTGTTGTTTTATGTTTCATCAACTCGTGGGACGGGATGAACTCAAGCACCAAACAGAAACCGTCTGACCTGATATGAATAAACACAACTAGGCTGAAACTGTAAAGTAGAGTTGAGTTTGTTCAGTCAGCAGAAAACATCTGGTCACTTCATACCCAATCTGACGTCGTACATGGTATGAAGAGAACTTCAGTCAGCGATTTTCAAACACATCCTCTTATTTCTGGTCTGTATGTAGAGCGCCCGCCCGGTGCCGTCAGTCCAGAATGTCAAAGTAAAACCAGAAATAAAGCTTCGTTAAAAACATCCTGACATCATGTTGAAGTCAGTCACAAGCTACAGCAGCTACAGCACAATATTACACGTCTTGTCTTAATGCTGTAGAAATCTCCATTCACTTGAATGAACCTTCTCAACGTTCGGTGGACAATAATTTTCGTGTAATTGACCGTTGCTAAGCATATTTGACCGTTGTCAAGGAAAGTGGCCTTCTTGCCTCTGATTAACGTATTTCGTATCACTCCGCACTCTAAAATCTTTGCTCCACAAGTAGTCCGGTCACTTTTCACCCCAGCGCCTTCGGTCGCTAAGCGACATCAGCTGATCTGTAATCTACTTCATATCGCAAACAACGTCCTCCTAGGCCACTAGTGTGGATGAGTTTCACATTAACTTTAATATTTTTGGAAATATGGTGATTTCAACTCTTGTCAAAAGGCTGAGTTGTCGTCACCGGTCAAGAAAAGAAAAAGAGAGGAAAGCAGCGAAGAGGGAGAAGGGAAACGGCACAAAGTTTTGGATGACAGAGACGTTGATAAAATAAAAGAGGACCGACACGAACTGAACACCAAAAAGAGCACGATGTGACCCATGTCAGGTTTAAAAGACGGTTAGAGGACTTGAGTTTCAGCAGACGATTGACCAGCTGTGTTCTAAAGAATGTTCTGTTCAACGTTTTTGTCTTCGGTATGGCGAACTATATTTCTCTGCTGAAAAACACTATGAATGGTAACAAATACATTATAAAAAGACACACTATAAGAAGTTATTTTTCGTGTTGGCAAGTAGCCGTGTAATAAGCGGGATAACGTAGAGAATGGCGTCCATTATTGGGAAAATAAGTCCAGAAAGGACAAACCGGCCCCCGACACAGCTTTGCTTAAATAGACTTATATTTCTTTTAAGTCATGTCATTTGTATTATTTAGACAAATTCTAATCAACAGTCAGTTCTACCCTGATCACAGATCCAGTTCTAGAGCCACTGAACCCACAACCAGATGTCCTTAATCCCCAAGACGCAGTTCAAGAAGGTTTATTATTGAGAATAGACCACTGCCATGAAGATGATTTAAATCTAATAATGAATTATTATTATACTAACAACTGAAAATGCTAAGAATAATAATAAGAACATTGATGGTTTGGTTTCATTGGAATACACTCTACAGATTCAATCACAAATCAGTTCTGCCCTTATCACGCAACTCCAGATTTAAATCCAGAAGCAGCTCGAGAACCAGTCGACCCAAGACCCAGTTCAAGAAGAGTCAGCTGCTTTTTTTTATTCATAGTAGTGAGCTAGTTTCACCAGAGCAATCTGTGATGGTTTAATTTTGTTCTACCTTTATCGTGCAGATCAAGCTCCAGCTCCAGCTCCAGCTCCAGCTCCAGCTCCAGCTCCAGCACCAGCTCAAGCTCCAGCTCCAGCACCAGCTCAAGCTCCAGCTCCAGCACCAGCTCAAGAACCAGATCCAGCCAACCCACTACCAGTCCATTCCCAAGCTCAAGGTGAGCAGTTTCTTGTGTTGATGGCAGCGACCTAGTTTCAGCAGAGCAACCCATGAAGCTGATTATTAAAAATGCCAGCAGAGATTATTCTAGAAAAATGTTGTTACCATGCTGTCGTACGTCACGCTCATGTGTTACATTTCATCTGGTTAAAGCAGCAGAACTGCAGAAACATCATGTCGTGATCTGCACCCCTGGACGTAGACTCTTTGATTTGTTTACACACTCATTCATGTTCACCAGGCCACGCCTCCAAAGGTCTGATAACCAATTACAGATGAACAGGAAGTGATTACAAAGATAGATGGACAGTGTTGCAGTTAGAAGACGCCACAGTACATAGAGATTTAGTTCATTCCTCCATAGATCAACATTAACCACTGGCAACATTCCTACAGCCTAATTCAAATGAAATCAATAATCTCTCATCAATTGTGCCTCTGCCATGAAGATGCAGACGCAGCAGAACCTGCCCAAGACCCAGTTCTGGAGGAGGGTGAGCTGCATTTAGTTGATAACAGCAAGCTAGTTTGGAAATGCCAACTGAGATCATTCAAAGATAATAACTCATAAAAACAACAATAATAATATCAGTTCATGTCTCTCTTTCTCTTTCTAACCTCTCAGCAGCTGATGCACCTGGTGAAACTGCTTCACTGACTGGGACTCCAGTTGGTATTCGCCATCGCACAAAGTCAAACGAGGACGCTGCTGCTTCTCCAGAGAAAGAAAATCTGTTGAAGTGAAATGAAGACAGCGCCTCAGATTGAGTCAGAAGTGTTTATGAGAACCTGGATCAGAACTGAGTCAGGGAGGCAACAACCTGAAGAACTACTGCACATAGACTAAAATGATCCTTGAAGACTTGATCAGACAAACTCAGGTCCATTAAACTGTGGTCCATTAGCTGTTAGTCAAACTCTGGTGCTGAATAAACAACCCGACAAAGCAAACGGACCAACAACAGTATGTCATGATATTTCTGAGTGTTTCTTCTCTGGTGTCACACAGAGCTGCCAGCTGGACTGTGGTTCTGGAGAAGATGATCTTTTCTTAAATATGGCAACTTTTATCAACCACATGAAGAATCTCCCGTCTCACAGGACTGAACAAAGGTCCGTTTATTTCCACACAGACTCGACATTATCGCCACAATGAAGGCTCACATCTATTATACCATGGTCTGGGGGAATACTCAATTCTGATTGGCTGCAGGGTGTCCATTAACCCCTGATATATGGACACCTACTAAGTAGTTCCAGTCAAATTGACTGTTCACCGCTGTAAATCAATGCACTAGCTGGCGTATCAAATCTGAATATGTTATTTCCAGCACTGAGTTCAGTCCGTCAGTCCTTCAGTGTCTTATCCTCTGAACACCACAGGATGGCGACTGTAACACACAAGCTGCAGAAAGTTCACTTCCCCTCTAAACTTACTGATACGCGAATAATCTCACATCCCGTTCTCTGTTCAGCTCTCTGCTTCAGGCTGCGGCCACAGTAACGTTACACACGGCTGATCATTTGTTCGTAAAATCTTGCTGTTGATTTGGGGCCAATGACATGACTGGTTAGCTAGCTAATCGTGTTAGCTAGCATACTGTCAAATTATATTTACTGTTTGTCAACCGTACGCAATGATACTGACTTTGAATCTTGCTAGCATAGTGTTAGCTTTCTGGCTCATCGCTGAGCGGACGAGAATATCTCCCGTTGCCGAGTCGTATCTATGGTCCGTCCTATTTACTGGAGGAGTGAACAACGTCTCCGTTGCATAAGAATCTTAGAGGAGAGTAATGACTGTTCCAGGTATTAGTCAAACCCTCAGGCGTTACCTGGGAAACAGTTATGGCTTGTGAAAAACTATATTTTGATTGTAAAACACATGAAAATGTAAATTAATGGTCCGAATTTCTTTTCTTTGTCAAGTGACCATGGTATAAGCGGGATAATGCCCTTCGAGGTGTCCATAAACAGGAGTTAATGGACTTCGCGGAGGCAACCGTTCTTAGGCCTCCGCATCGTCCATTTACTCCTGTTTATGAACACCTCGAAGGGCATTATCCCTTACTTAGTTCACACTGAACCAAGCAGCTCCATCTGAAAGGCACTAAACTGGGTCCAGTTTATATAAACAGCCTGTCGGCCAAACGGAACCAAAAGTGGTGTGACGGCACACATCATGACGTTGACATCCGTGTGTTTCTCAGTGTCACCTGTTAATCTGAACATGTACCTGCTGACTGTTTATAATCATATGGATGCTGTTCTGATGTGTTGTTATTGAGGTCCAGACCCACCAAACATCCTGGAAGGTGTCAAAGTTACGTTTTTTGCACTAAGTTACATAATTACATCGTCACCATCAGTAACAGACGCTGTCTACCTCTATCACTCACAGGGAGGGAGGATGTTTTCTGGGGAAAAGTTTTGGGCCGACCGTCGCTGTGATTCTTTTCAATACAAGTTAAAAGTCGGTAGGACAGACAGGATGACAGACAGGATGACAACTCTTTTCTTCAATGTTTCCAAAGACACTTCCAGTTACCTCAGTACTGTTGTTTGGTCCTGTTACGTTGCTTTGTGGGTTGAGGTTTGGAACATTTCTTCTATGTTTGATGAGTGAAGGAATTATTTATCCGTCAGACTGAACACCATCAGACTGACACACTGCGGTCCACACTGACGCCAAACTGTCCTCCCTTATTATTATCAGGACATGATTCCCACCTGGAAAGTGCTGTGTGAACGGGTCTGTGGTCTGTCGATTTATTATGTTGTCTATTTATTTTTTTTTAGCTTTGAGTGTCCAGTGAGTGTTTCTGTATCGTGTGTGTGTCTGAATGTTGGGGTTTGTGTTGAAGTGTTGGGATTTTTCTGAAAATTAAACAATGGTACTTGAAAAAGTATTTGATTTACTGTGTTGTCTTGTATTTCACTATAAAACTAAGTACAGAAATGGTCAGAAGAAGTTGTGCGTGAACCAGAATTGAGCGTAAAAACAGAATAATTAAGAATAAACCAAATGCTTCCACTCAAATGGAGAGAAGGAAAAGTGTCACCTGTGTGATCTGAGTTGAAGTCCAATATATGATTCTCACAGAGTCATATACTGCACAGTGACAAATCCTCTAAGAAGGCAGAGAGAGCATGGTGTGGTGAAAACCAAACATCAGCCTGGTTTCACACAATTTGGTCTGCAGATAAACCAGCTGACTGATATTTGTTTGGGAGCAGGGTATAAAATTAGATTTTTGACCTACATGCCAATGGCAGGTAGGCTTTGAAATTTTACCGGCCAAAATATGTTTTGACCGGCCACTGAAGTGTTCACAATTTATGACCTTAACCAACAGATTTCTTGAAGGAAACACTGAACTGCATAATAAGATAATTGTTAACTGTTAATTGCCCACTGATTGTTTTTTATTAGGGAACTATCTAAATTACTACTTCTTCCTCTTCCTCTACTACTCATAGTTGTGATTGGCAAAGTACAAAAAAGCAGGAAAATATACGGCTCCAGTTTGTCACTCTTTACATTTATTTTGTCCTGTTTCTGCTGCAGCTAAGAAAGAAATAGTTCGCCCCACGCGTCCAAATTCTTTGAACACAATGTTTCCCCTAGATTTTTTTGTAGCAGCGGTGCTCTGAGTTGGTAACTGAGCAACACCAGGGGGGTCTGGAAGAAAATCTGAAAAATAACCCTTTAAATGGTGACTGCTGGTGAGATTTTCGAAAAAATAAATTTTTTTGACATTGCTGCTTGAAAATATGAGCATTAGAGAACTTTTTTACCATTATTTTCTTTATTATTATATATCTTATGGAAACAGAATCTGTTTCAGAGGCCAGTGGGTCACATGACATGGAAGCTATCGAGAAAAAAATCATAATTTCTGCATATTAATATTCATATAAAATAGAGGAAGCACTAAAATACGATAAAAATAGCTGTGTTTCATTTCTCAAGTTTACTAAAACAATCTGCTGCTGGTTTGGAGTCACTGGGTCACATGACATGGAAGATATTGAAAAAACTGCAATTATTTTGTATTAATATATTTCTGCTAAGTAATTTAATGACGGTCCCTAAATCCGTCTCAGTGATTCAGCGTGGCTCTGGAGGTGAGCTTACCGTCCTCCTGCTGCTCACACTGGGCGAACCTCAGTAAAGTCTCAGCTGGACCCGAGTGAAGATCCACCGAATATCCAACCTGAAACTAACTTCATCACAGTTTGATGAGTCGCCTGTTGCATCCTTTGAATATGATGACGAGGATTTCAGTCACTCAACTTAAACGCTGACTTGTAGAAATTATACAAATAGCAGTAATGACAATAATAATCGATTTCAGGATAATTTAGGATGTAGTGCTTTCACTGTGTGCTACTTAAATTCGCCATTCGCCCGTGATATTACACCGACAAAAATCATGTTTTGGGGGGGTTTTTTTGCGACGGCGGCGCTGAAAATCCTGCAGTAGAATACATATAGGAGAAACACTGACACATCAGATAACCTTCTGCAATGATTGCAGGCTCTTTGGTGGAGCTTTGCTTTCACTGAAGTTCCATCGTGACAAATGAATGGACTCGCGGAGTGACATGAAGACATGAATCAGGGGCACAAAAACGTTGACAGCGGTGGCCGGTCATGATGTTTACCAATACCCGACCCGTGCCTTGCGCAACTTGATACATTTTCAAATGTTGAATGACGGTGGACAGCCAGAGACACATTTGAAACGCAATCAGTAGATCTGCTGTAGCAGTAAACTGTGTCTGTTTTACTGTTTGGCATTTATGTGGAAAGTTATATAGCAAAGTCTGCAAATTTCAGCAGCCTGCCAATGGCGTGTGACATATTTATTTTACACGCCAAAACATATTGATCCGATCCGCTGGAAACGTATACATGCAGGAGTTAATGCGACTATCAATCGAATAATCTACGTGGTGTAATTCGACTATGAGAAATCTGATCCGGTCCAATTTTAGTCAGACAAAGGTGTATACATGCATCTTAAAGATCCGATCATAGTCGGACTAACGCAGTAATTCGGTTTTCTTGAGTGACATGTAAACACACTGACTGTTGGTGATGAACACTTCATCTGATGGAGGATCTACACTTTCCTCCTGGCAAGACGAATGCACAGATACCAGAGCACGAAAACAAACTTTGTTGAGACAAGACCAGGATTACAGGACATATTTCAGTCGCAGTTAACTGATGTGGATCACAGACTTTTCCAGCTGTTTGCTGAAGTGTTTGATCGCAGAGGGACGAGGAGACACGGACAAATAATATAAAGTCAGGTGAAGTTTTTTAGTCCACAGAACATTTCTGGAGCTTCACAGTAAAACAGAGTTGCAGCATTTTGCTAAACAGCTGACGCAGCTGACACTTGATTTAAAACATGAATGGCTCCTGACAGCTCTCCTGGTGTAATGCAAGTTTTTGGAAGTGTTAGCCATCTTTTTTTTTTCTGTTTTACTGTGAAGCTCCAGAAATGTTTCTGGACTCTGAGACTTCACCTGACTTTATATCATCAGGAGGAGGAGACGAGGACTGGAGTGACTTTTATGGGGGAACTAATGTCGTCTCCTTTATTGTAAACTGTTTAAATTGACAGACTGTGTTACTGACATCCAGTAAACACAAAGTCCAGTCCTGCCTGTTTACAGTCGCTGCAGATGATCAAGGAGTGGCTCCTCCTTCAGACGGCACACTTGCATATTTGAGCTGCCTGCTTTCTGTTCACAGCGTCACAGGTGAAGGTGTGCAGTGGAGGAACAGCTGAGCTGTGAGACCATTTGATCTGGTAGGTGCTCTTTAATTTACAAACAGTCACATTTATTGGGATGGAGGGAAACAGGAAACACTGATGATACGATCGAGACTTTTGTAATATTATCTAATACTTCCTCATGATGTTTTTCTATATTTGCATTTCACATGTTTTAAAAGAACACAGTCACACCCGCTCACCCTGCTGTGACTCTGATCATGACAACACAGCTACTGTATCACATTCTTTATCTTTGTTTTTCAGTCCAGTCATGTCCTCCACCATCCTGCTGATCGTCCTTCTGTCTGGTGAGGAAACTGTTTCTTTTTAATAATTAATTCTTTGACTGAACAATTCAGGTACAATTGGTTCATCAAGTTTGAAGTATGCAGGAACGTATACACCTCTGGAATGACAAACGAAACGTGACAATCAAACGAGTCATAATTTGTTTGGCTGTAAACTGGACGTGTGATCTTTGATTTGATTCTGCAGGGCAGCAGGGTGTCATCATTCTTTAAGTGCTTTTATTATTTAATCTCTTTTCTCTATATTGGGCCTCGGAGGCTGCTCGTCCTCTTCTGATCAAATGAAAGAAACTTTGAAAGAGCTTTGCTTTTTTTGTGGTTAAAAACTGTCATGCATCCAAGTTTTATATGTGACCACAGATTCACTTCTCATTATGAAGTCGCTCAGTGTGTTATGCAAGATATAATGATATCTAATAAAAGCAGTCGGTGACCTGAAATGTACAAAGTTCATTTTATATCTATCAGCAGTGAAAAAGAACTTTACCTGGGGGAGAATAACTTATTCAAACACTGTCAATTGACTTCAGATAAGAATATAACTGAGGTAAATGTGGTGAATTTAATGTGATCCACACACCAGCAGCAGGATCAATAATGTCAACAGTGTTTATTTAGAGGAAGAAACAAATGAGTCTGTGAACCACGTGGCTGGTTTGTTAAGAAAATGTACAGTCAGAATCACCAGACACACCCGTTGTTGTGGCAGAGGGAGATTTTGTGTAACATGAACAGAGCCAGGTGAGCTAACATCTCATTGTTCAGTTCCACAAAGAGCGACGGGTGAGGATCAATACAGAGATATTGATACATATGATCCCAGACATCTCTGTTTCTAAGATATAGTAACAGATCGATATCTAAGATCAGTGAGGTAGTGTTGGTGTGTGCAGACACTCAGCTGACAGGAACTACTTCCTCCTGTCATACTGTAGTCGTATGCAAACTGCAGCTGTATGAATACGTAAGGCGCCTCGGTCAGAACATTAATGAATACAGGCATTGTGGCATTCAGCTACAACGTGTCTCAGCTTCAGCCACAACATGAGCGGTCAAAAACTATTTACCTGTCCGGGTGGAAACACCTGCCCGGGCAAAACGTTGGTTCCTATTTATAACATATGCACCAATTTATACAGTGGCACCTGGTAACATAAATTACAATGTAAACAATATTATGGCTCCTACAGGCATTTATATACAGATAGACAATGAAGCTTTTTCTGTTTTTTTTTTTTACTGACTGTGAGAAAGTGCTGCCCGGCTCCTCAGGCCTCAGTTTGCAGGTTATCTGATTGTAAAACTAGCGCTGTCAGTCGTTTAACATAATTAATCCCGATTCATCTCATCGATTGTCCATAGTTGATCTTATCTCTTCTAAATGAACCTTTAAGTCATATTGTTCAAGTTTTAGTGGTCTTATCAACATGGGAGTGCACAAATCTGCTCTGTTCAAACGTTTCATCTATCTGAAAGCTGCAGCCGCACATTTAGCTCTCACTGTTGACAGTTTGTCTCATGAGGAGTTGTCCAGGCGTCTCTGTCGCAAACTATCCAGTGTGGTCAGCCTTTGGCGAGGAGGAGGAGGAGGAGGAGGGGGAGGAGGAGGAGGAGGGCTGTGTGTTGGTGGTGTTTGAGGCTCCACGTACTCTGGTAAGGTCAAGTTTGATTGTCAGACTGAACACCATCAGACAGACACACTGCTGGTTTTTCCATCCACACAGACGCTGTCTTGCCTCTGTATCTGTCATACAGACAACAAGGTTACAGACTCACTAGCATTTCCTCCTGTTTGTTTTTTATTTGACATCAACTCATCGGGTGCATGATGATAGGAGACAGAAATACAGTGAATATTATCACCTAGTCCAGGAAAAAGTAATCGAGCGATGGTGCCGTCAACAGGAGCGGCTATTTGGATGCAGGCTCTTTGTTCACACGTGGTCTGTGAGAGTTTCCAGTTGTTGTCTTGACGTTTCCATCAACAATAAAGCGGCTCTTGACTTCCTCGGATGGTCAGGAGATGAAGTTGTTCATGTTGGTTCTTGTATCTCGGCTGCTTTGTTCAGCTTCCACATGTTGGTGTGAACAACGTCGGCAGTTGATCTGAATCTGAATGTTTGTACGTCAGGCTCAGAGTTTCTGTACATGGACGCATCTTCTCCTCGTGAAGTTAGTTTGTTGCTTTGTTTTACTTTTCTCTTCATATTGTTGGTTTTTCGGGATTTATTATTTCTCTTTCACTGACAAATATGTTTTCTTTTCTAGCGCACATTACAGGTCTGATCTCAGAGCAGCTTCTCAAAGCCACTGTTGGAGGATCCGTCCTGTTCCCCTGTTCTCTCCCAGGATATCCACTCAGTCTCAACTGGTTTTACTGGCAAGAGGGCGACAATCTTTTTTTTCGATGGGAGAATGGGAAGGAAATAGAAATAAAAGACAACAAATACAAGGGCAGGTTCCAAGTCTTCACTCATGAGTTTAGTTCTGGAAATATTTCCATCAGACTTGACAACATTTCTGTTGAGGATGATAAGAACACATTCTTTACCTACGTTAATTTATATGATGAGCAGAAAAAAGTCACCAAACAGTCTCAAAAGCAATGCATATTCACGCTGCAGGTTTCAGGTAAATTCAGAAGCTTCTTCACACCAAACCTCAATAAATCTCTCCTCGTATCAAAGTGCTGTAAATGTCTCAGTTGTTCTTTCTGTCACACTCACAGCTCCCTACCAGCATCTGGTCCTGACGGTTAACCACACAACCAACAGTGCAACCTGCTCAGCACGAGGAGGATACCCTGCAGCTCAGGTATCATGGAAGGGTCTGAACAGATCCAGTGATGAAGAGCAGGACCTGCAGGATGCTGAGACGTTCCTGCAGCAGGATCCAACAGAGAAAACCTTCTCCTTCACAAGCTCTGTCAACGTTACAGGGTTAAAGTCTGTAACCTGCATCGTCTACAACCCTCACTCCAACAAGACCATTAACAAAACTATGGAGTTGGTGGAGATCAACACTGCTGGTGAGAGATCATTCAGATCAATTCATGTGGTCTGGAAGCATCTTCAGGGATGTTTATTTAACCACAGTTAAACTATGAGGAACTGGTTTAAATGAATTATTACTTGATTGATTTGACATTTGACAAATTAGTTTAACCTGTTTTTATTCCTGGAAGTTAACATAAAGTTATGAAAGGCTTAGAAAGGTTATAAGCTGTCAGAAGCTCTGCAAGTGTTTCTGGATAACGTCCCTGGAGCTGATTGCAATCGTTCAGACAATTCTTGTGAACCACGACATGTTTCAGCAGCGTCCCAGAAGCATCACTGAATACTGATGATACATAAAACATAAACTGATATCTGTCTCTTCAGATCCTCATGGTGTGTGGATCACAACGCCAACCTTCTCTACTCCTTCCCAGGGTGAGTAGTATTTTGTTAAACTATGTAGTTCTGGATTTGATTTGGCTACATGATGCACCAATCATCTGGAGGCTGTCTTGTTAGTGGCTCAGGAGAGAGGAGAAAGAGGAGAGAGTGGGTGGTTTGTCTATATAATCACTCATTAGCTGCTGTAGGCTCTAGTGTGGGCATAGAAGCTCCTGTGCAGCAGGTCTAATCCTTTGTTAATCTGTTGTTTCTCCTGATTTACAGATGAAAACGGGAGGCATCGATTTCTAATAATTGCACCTTTTGTCCTCGTCATCCTTGTCATTGCTGGTGCTGTGCTGTTCTATCTGTGGTACAAAAAGCAACGTGAGTGATCTTCGCTGATTTTCTATCCTAACTGCTGTTTTATGTTTCATCAACTCGTGGGACGGGATGAACTCAAGCACCAAACAGAAACCGTCTGACCTGATATGAATAAACACAACGAGGCTGAAACTGTAAAGTAGAGTTGAGTTTGTTCAGTCAGCAGAAAACATCTGGTCACTTCATACCCAATCTGACGTCGTACATGGTATGAAGAGAACTTCAGTCAGCGATTTTCAAACACATCCTCTTATTTCTGGTCTGTATGTAGAGCGCCCGCCCAGTGCCGTCAGTCCAGAATGTCAAAGTAAAACCAGAAATAAAGCTTCGTTAAAAACATCCTGACATCGTGTTGAAGTCAGTCACAAGCTACAGCAGCTACAGCACAATGTCATCACTCTGGTGGTTTGACTTTGCTGAAGTACACTTATTTCATTTAATTTCAGTCATGTCGTTTTGGTTTATTTAGACAAACTTAAATCAATACTGATCAATAATCAGTTCTACCCTCATCACACAGGTCCAGTTCCAGGACCAGTTCTAGTGCCACTGAACCCAGAACCAGACGTCCCTAATCTCCAAGACGCAGTTCAAGAAGAAGGTTTATTATTGATAACAGTGGCCTAGTTTCACCAGAGCTGTCCATGAAGATGATTTAAATCTAATAATGAATTATTATCAAAATAACAAATAATAATGCTAAGCTACACTCCATAGATTCAATCACAAGTCTGTTCTACCCTTATCACGCAGCTCCAGATTTAAATCCAGATGCAGCTCGAGAACCAGTCGACCCGAATCCCCAAGACCCAGTTCAAGAAGAAAGTCAGATGTTTTTTGTTGTAGCGAGCTAGTTTCACCAGAGCAATCCAGGATGGTTTATTTTGTTCTACCTTTATCACACAGCTCCAGCTCCAGATCAAGCTCCAGGTCCAGATCAAGATCAGGATCCAGATCAAGCTCCAGGTCCAGATCAAGATCAGGATCCAGATCAAGCTCCAGGTCCAGATCAAGATCAGGATCCAGATCAAGCTCCAGGTCCAGATCAAGATCAAGATCAAGATCCAGATCAAGCTCCAGGTCCAGATCAAGATCAGGATCCAGATCAAGCTCCAGGTCCAGATCAAGATCAAGATCAAGCTCCAGGTCCAGATCAAGATCAAGCTCAAGGTCCAGATCAAGATCAGGATCCAGATCAAGCTCCAGGTCCAGATCAAGATCAAGCTCCAGGTCCAGATCAAGATCAGGATCCAGATCAAGCTCCAGGTCCAGATCAAGATCAGGATCAGGATCCAGATCAAGCTCCAGCCAACCAACCACCAGTCGAACATGATCCCGTAGATGGACCTGAAGCTGAAGGTGAGCAGTTTCTTGAGTTGACAGCAGCGAGCCAGTTTCACCAAAGCAATCCATGAAGCTGATGATTACAAATGCCAGCAGAGATTTTTCAACTCTAATAACTAATAATTATCAAAGAATTTTTAGAATCAGAACCAGGAAAATGCAACTTTCTCTCACAACCTGACTACCACGGTCAGTCTGGTTTGTCACCTATTGTATGACAGACTACATAGAGATCATCAATTGCTTCAGGGTGTCGGGTCAGGACACTATTATAATGTTCAGGAGAGTGCATTAATAAGAGGCAGAGTCCTTTAATACACTTCCAGCTGTTTATCAGCGTTTGTGGATGAGTGTGTTTGGTTGCTGCAATATAAATACAGACTGATCAGAAAAGTACAAATTAAACATAAAATACACCGAGCTAGATTTATATCTTTAACAAGATGACAACTAAAATACAGCTCCAGATTAGTTATGAACTTAAAGTCAGCATTAATCAATTAAACCTGAATGAGCATTACTCTATAGGCCTCGATGCAACATAAGATGGACATACACTGTGAATGATCGATTAGCATTCAGTATGCAATGTATAAACAACAGAGATTAGCAATACAGCAACATAACCTCTGAGGCTATTGCTAGTTAGCGGCTAGGTCCACGTCACTCATTAGCAGCTAATTGTTCATCGCATTATACAAACCAAAAGAAAAACTACAGCAAAGTCATCAAAATAGACTCATGGATAAACACAAACATCAAGAGTGTAACACAACAGGAAAAACACAGAAACGTACATCTTAAGAGACGCACACACCAATGATTATTCAGCCGGTCTGTGTCTCATTTAATTTAAATGAAACTGATACTTTAATCTCTAATCAATTGTGCCTCTGCCATGAAGATGCAGACGCAGCAGAACCTGCCCCAGACCCAGTTCAGGAGGAAGGTGAGCTGCATTTAGCTGATAGCAGCAGCTAGTTTGGAAATGCCAACTGCTAAGAACTCATAATAACAATAATAATAATAATAATAATGATAATAATAGTTAATGTCTCTCTTTCTCTTTCTAACCTCTCAGCAGCTGATCCATCTGAGGACGCTGTTCTACTATCTGAGGATCGAGCTGTGTATCACTGTCAGACAAAGACGAGTGAAGGTACTGCAGACTGCGACACCTGTGAGGACGCTGCTGCTTCACCAGAGAAAGAAAAACTGCTGGAAAAAGAAAATGGAAATGAAGACAGCGCCTCTGATTGAGTCAGAGTGTTTATGAGAACCTGGATCAGAACTAAGTCTGGGAGGGAAACAACTCAAGAACTACTGCACATGGACTAAAATGATCCTTGAAGACTTGTTCAGACAAACTCAGGTCCATTAAACTGTGGTCCATTAGCTGTTAGTCAAACTCTGGTGCTGAATAAACAACCGGACAAAGCAAACGGACCAACAACAGTATGTTGGGATAGTTCTGTGTGTTTCTTCTCTGGTGTCACACAGAGCAGCCAGCTGGACTGTGGTTCTGGAGAAGATGATCTTTTCTTAAGTATGGCAACTTTTATCAATCACATGAAGAATCTCCCGTCTCACAGGACTGAACGAAGGTCTGTTTATTTTCATACACAGAATCCACATTATCTCCACAATGAAGGCTCAACTTTGTTTGTTCACACTGAACCAACAGCTCCATCTGAAAGGTGCTCAACTGTGTCCAGTTTATTTAAACAGCCTGTTGGCCAAGCAGAACCAGAAGTGGTGTGACGGTACACATCATGATGTTGACATCCGTGTGTTTCTCAGTGTCACCTGTTAATCTGAACATGTGCCTGCTGACTGTTTATAATCATATGGATGTTGTTCTGATGTGTTGTTGAGATCCAGACCCACCAAACATCCTGGAACGTGTCAAAGTTACGTTTTTTGCACTAAGTTACATAATTACATCGTCACCATCAGTAAACAGAACGCTGTCTACCTCTATCACTCACAGGGAGGGAGGAGGTTTTCTGGGGAAAGTTTCAGGCCGACCGTCACTGTGATTCTTTACAATACAAGTTAAAAGTTGGTAGGACAGACAGGATGACAGACAGGATGACAGACAGGATGACAGACAGGATGACAGCTTTTTTCTTTAATGTTACCAAAGACACTTCCAGTTTCCTCAGTACTGTTGTTTGGTCCTGTTACATTACTTTTTGGGTTGAAGTTTGGAACATTTCTCTGTTATTTGATGAGTGAAGGAATTGTTTATCCATCAGACTGAACACCATCAGATCAACACACTGCGGTCCACACTGACGCCAAACTGTCCTCCCTTATTATTATCAGGACATGATTCCCACCTTGAAAGCGCAGTTTGAACAGGGCTGTGGTCTGTCGATTTATTATGTTGCCTCCTATTTATTTTATTTTTTATTGAGTGTCCAGTGAGTGTTTTTGTATCGTCAGTGTGTCTAAATGTTGGGGTTTGTGTTCAAAGTGTTGGGATTTTTCTGATAAACGATGGTGCTTGAAAATGTATTTGATTGACTGTATTGTCTTGTGTGTCACTTTATTATATAAAACTAAGTACAAAAATGGTCAGAAGATGTTGTGTGTGAACCAAAATTGAGAACAAACAGAATAATTAAGAATAAACAAAATGCTTCCACTCAAATGGAGAGAAGGGAAAGAGTCACCTGTGTGAACTGAGAGAACTGAAGTCCGATATATGACCCTCGTGAGCACAGAACTAATCCTCTATTTACATGTGCAAGAGGGCAGAAAGGGAAAAACACTGAGCTTAATCTGATGATCCCACGTTATTTAAAAGTGTACAACCGTTCATCTGTGAACTTCCTTAACGTTCAAGGCCTTAAAAAGAAACTCAAACCACTTGCTGTCTTGTCTCCCTGGTTTAAGATTCCCAAACAACTTTTTCATATAGAAGATAATGATGACCATCACCGATAATCTAAGGGTGGATTGATTAACTGAGTGTGGTGGAGTGAGAGTGGAGACAGAGGCATGTCTTTAGAAAACATCACCTCAATCCAGGACGGATACAAACAGCTTTAATGAGCCATTTCCTGTAGAACATCAGGGAAGTAGTTCTGTGTTTGTGTTAATAACCATTTCTTTGTCTTAGCTTGCTAACAAGTTCCGTCCCATTGTCTTTTCCGCTTATCCGTGAGGGTCCCAGGATGTTGCTGCATTTTTCCCGCTAAGGGGTTGTGATGCTTACTGGGGCCAAATCCAGTTTTATGGGTGAAGGCCAGGGTACACCCTGGATGAGTTGCCAGCTCATTGCAGGACCCTTACTGATGGCAGTGGCTGCCACACAAGGTGCCAACTGCACATCAGGAGCAACTTTGGGGTTCAGTATCTTGCTCAAGGATACTTCGACATGACCTGCTGTAAATCCAGACTTTGATCATATAATTGCAACTTTATAGCCTCATGTGAGGCAGCAGGTGTGATGGGTGCTTGGTGCAGGCCTGTGAGTCCAATTTTTATGCTCCATAGCAAACTGAAACCATTTTTTCCAACTGGCATCACTGATGAGTGGTTTAATTAAGACTGCGCAGCTGTTTAGTCCCAATCCCTTAGTCTTCTTCACATTATGTGTGTGGAGACACTCTTACTTTCTAAATTTTATAAACTATCATTGAATCCATCTCATAACTGTGAACTTCAGACGAGTGATATCAAAGTGACCTCTACACATTTCTGTTCATCATTTGGTGACTATGTTAATGCTTGGTTTGTGGGTCTGTTTATGTGTATCCTACTCTGTGACACACTGATCCTACAGTAATAAATACATACAGTACAAATTGTGTTCTTTTGGGCCGGGATCTCCAGCCCCTTTTGGTTTGTTCTGTTAAACTTGTAAACAAATAAACTTTGAATATTTCATTTAAAATATGTCTCTGGTGTCCTTTTATATATCGTGATCTCTGTGGAGAGATGGTGTGCAGACAGGCTGTAACAGCTGCTACTTTGATTAATACATAATTTAAAGACGTCACTGCTTCTAAAGCACCTTTTGTTGATTAACTAATAACACCTACTATCAAACAGCTTGGTCACAGGTATGTTTTGTAGATAATTGCAGAGTGTGGGTGCAAATCTTTCCATTCAGCCTCATTATTGACCTTATTCCTGACGTCACAACTTTACCCATGGTTCATAGCGGTAGTCGTTTAAGCTTATCCCACTGAACTGATTGAACTCGGTGTTTACGCTAGCATAGCTTTCATGTTCACTCTAAAACCTGGCTTTTAACAAAAAGAAAACAAAAAGAAAAAAAAAAAAAAAATCGGGGGTGGATCCATAGTACGGATGTTTTAAAAAGTTGCGAGGACAGTTCCGTAACCGTACCTCATCCGTCAGCTCTGATGGAGTGGGTAGATGACATGAAACAATTTCCAAACGTTAGCTACATAGTAAATTATCTTGTGTTTTCTGAAGGTGTTGACGGCGAAGAATTGCGAAATTACAAAAGCACAGAAGCTTATAGCTACCTTCACAGTAACAAAATTGGGAAAGTGCTGTTGAAGAAACATAGCGACTTTATATTTATGAAGCCAGCAGTGCAGCCCAGCCAGAGCGTCAATTAGAGATGCACCGATCCAGTTTTTTCCGATCCAATCCTGATACCGATACCTGGACTGAGCGTATCGGCCGATACCCGATACCGATCCGATACCGTTGTTGAATTAATAATAAACTGTATACCTTCCACCATGTGAAAGGGACTAAAGGCACCAGACTTTCTTACTAAGACAAAATAATCAAACAGTTACCGAACATTGTAAACATGTGTAACATTAATAATAATAATAATAATAATAATAATAATACATTTAATTTATAAAGCGCCTGTCAGGGTACACAAGGACACACGTAACAAAGTGGAACAAACAAAACAAAGAATGAATGTAGCGCCTGTCAGTCACGGAGGGAAAACTAGCACCGAAGTCAGCAGCACCGTCCGTAAACAAACTAGCGTCCGGAGGCTCCGTGCACACAGCGGGGGCGACCATCCAGCATCGCTGCGAGCCGGGAGACCGCAGCAGCAGAGGAGGAGACAAAGCAGCCCGGCGGTGAATAACCCTGAGGTTGTGGTGGAGGGAGGACCAACAGAGCAACGACGGACAGCCCACATGACATAGTATTGAGTACGTCGGTTTGAAAGTTAGCGTTGCTAGGCTAACAGCTGATCGGTGAGAATAACAACTGATGGCGGGGCTACTAGCTAATCAGCGGTGAAATGTGACGTGAGTAAGTGCAACGTCCTGCAAACAGGAATACAAAATAAAACATAGCAGCTGAACCTGAGAATAAACTAATGAAGAGTTGCGCTCTTCCAGCATGCGACACACTAACGCTGAAGAATGACGTAGGATGTGCTGCGACGGAGGAAAAAAAAAAAAAAACTGGATCGGCCCGTGGATCTGTTTCATTTTACCGATCTCCGATCCGGCCGTTTTGTCAATATTGGAGCCGATATCCGATCTTAACATCGGATCGGTGCACCCCTAGCGTCAATCAGGCCAAACATGCAGCATGGATGATGCTGAGGGAAAGAGGAGTCGTGGAGACAGGCGGCTGCTCGTGCAATGTCGGGTTAGGGAAGTCGTGTAGTCATGCAGCAGCTATTCCGTGGAAGGTATTCATAAACCCAAAATCTCCGTTCTATTGTTTAAACATTGGAACAAATAAATATATTCAAGGACATTAAGTTATTGTGCTTTTATTGCCGAAAGGTATATGCTTACGTTCATGCTTTATAGTATGTCAATAATAAGTGGAGAAATTGTGAAGATGCTATTGATGTCATGGTTGCAGGTGCAGAATGCTGCATTCAGTGGAAAGACAGGGCTTGCATGCACAGATGAACAGCGCAGGTGGAATTCAGGGACTTCAATGAACCTTGAGCTTAAACAACTCAGTCAGATTGACTTCAGGCACCACAAGGCAGAACAGCAATACGTGAACTGTAGGGCTGTAGTGACTGAACCACTCCCAAATACAACACATCATCTGATCTGATGTCACTTTTTGTAAATCTTTGCCTCCCTGTGTTAATGTGATCTTGTGTTGACCTTTTCTCTTGCTTCTCTCTGTGTTCAGAACAGTTCTGGAAACAACGGGCCTGCAGGGGAAGGTCGAGTCCAGCAGGCCAGAAACAAGTGGGACCATTTAAAGAACAGAAAGAAGTAGCTGCAGGTTTGAATGATGATGTGGAAACTAAATTATATTTGTTTTACTTATGCAAGTTAATAAAGACTTTACTGACGTGATTGATTTCCACCACCTTAGGATTGCAGATATCCAGGGACAGCAGAGGGTCAGCGGGAGGCCCGGCGCTGCTACTGGACCTGGTTTGTCCTCATGGATGAGGTGTTAGGACAGAGACCTTCCTCTGTCCTAACACCTCATCCATGAGGACACACCAGGACCAGTGACCAGGAGGAGGATGAAGACGATGAGGAGGAGGAGAGGCAGCCAGGGCCGAGGAGGAAGAGGAAGAGGATGAAGGAGGACATGAGGCTGCAGGGAGGATGGAGAGACTCTTCTCTGCTCCAGAGGACAATCCTTACATTATATCTGTTGTTATTTAGTTAATCTATGAGTTATTTAAAATTATTTGTTCATAATTGTTCATTTTATATAATTCATGAAATAAAATATTGTTCTATTGTTACACGTTGTCTATTCCATTCAGTATTAACAGCTTAAGTATCATTTATAACAACAAACAGCATCAAGTGCTACTTTTCAGGGACAACAGGAATGTTTTCTTTTATTATAAAGGTCTTTACATTTAGAACTATTTGCAAAATTACAGCATAAATAACTATTTACAGATTATTATAATTCACTATTAACAAAAAATGTGGGTTGGTACTCAGGTTGTTTGGGGGTCCAATCCCCTCTGTCCTCTGTCTGCAGTTGTGACTCGATCGACGATATTATTTCATAATATAATAAATAATAATAATAATTCTAATAATAATAATAATAATAATAATAGTAATAGATTATTACAACAAACACAACTATCTACCAAACAAATAGGAATAATGCTTTTTGAGTGAGTCTGTGGAGACTTTTTTTTTTTTCCTCATCAGATGCTCAAGTTATTGTTTTTATCTTTTATGTTGGACTAAAGAGTCATAAAATATAAATGTCATAGCCTCCATCTTCTAAGGCTTCAATGTGATCAGAATTAGGATGGTGAAATTGAATTGGCGCATTTACAGTAATGTTATTAATGTGCACTGTCCCTGTTTTCAAATAAACTAAAAAAAAAAAAAAACTAAAAAAAAAAAAAAATTAAGTAAAAAATAAATAAATTAATTCCTTAAATGTTCAAATAATAAATTAGCTAATCGACTGAATGAATGAATTCATGGGAACTGTGTTCATAGGTCGGTGATTTTATTTTGAATTCTGTTCTTTTACTGCATTACCGTATTAACTGCTACAACTGACACAAGAATGCTATTGTAGAAATAAGACAAATATTACTGATATTACATTCACCAGCGAATTTTACACAAGTGGCACAGACTGTATTATTCACATGTCATTCACCCTAACAAAAGTAAGATACCTCTTCTGTCTCATACACACCCCACAAAGCAACGCTATAGGATACGTGGTCTGCTACTTGTGTCTACAATTTGTTGCAGGTACCGCCGCCGCCGTCATTACTGGTACCGGTACCGTTCCGGTGGGGCCGTTGCTTGTGGCAACGGCCCCACCGCTGCCAGTAGCCGTCATCATTGCCGGTAGGCTCGTGCCGAACAAAGCTCCAGACAGTTGTGACGGCCCTCCTGCTGTGGGCGTGTGTGTGTTTTCTTTAAGTTTGTCTGTCATGTTATAATCAATACCCCTGTGAGCACCTGATCAGTCCCCCCCAGAGTATTTAAGACCTGGCTGCCTTTGAGATGCCCTGTTTTTTTTCATCTTTTTGAGCTGTTTCTGTTTAAGAGCACCATGTATTTGTTTAGTTGGCCTCGGCCTGTTTATGTTTGGTCCAGAATTTAAGATTCAATTTTTGTGTCAGGGGAGAAGTTACAAGTGGTTTCCAGTTTTAAATATCTTGGTGTCATCATAAACTCAACTCTCAGCTTTAAACAAAATTTCACCTAAATAATTTTGTATTTATTCGCAAATATCTCACACCTGAAGCTGCTGAAATGTATTTTCATGCTATGGTTTTCTCACATATAACATACTGCTTAACCACTTGGTCTCTTACCACTGATACAACAATAAAGTCTGCACAATCTGTATACAATTGTCATTGTTTTGTATTACTCTTCTGCTTTGTATAAGTCCTATTTTGCGTGATGGTGCCATATTCCCTCCTGTCTTTTGTATCATGGTAACTGTCTGCACTGATTGTCTAGTATTGTGGGGGCTTTTTCTTTTCTTTTCTAAATAATATTTAAAATGTCTAAATAAATACAAAAATGAGTATTGTTTGGTTAATAAATTGTTTCATTTTTGCAGTTTACACCTTGTGTCTCTCTTGTTTTGTTTATGGCTCAAGAGCCGGGCCAACACAGTCCTTCCAGAAAAATGATTTGGGGCATCTCTCTCTCTGTCCTGATATGAATTATGTTGGTACTCTGATTTATATATTTTTACATTTTTTCTGATTTTATTTTATTTATATTATTTATATATATATGATATCTGTCTAGATAGATATATATATAGTTTACTCTATGATTTCTATTGTGTTTATATTTATAGTGTTTGCAAAATACCTATCATACATCACATATCATATATCTGAATATTCTATTACTGTTAATTCCACTATGAATGTTAGGGGAGGCCGTGGCTCAGTGGGTAGAACGGCTCGTCTAGTGATCGGAAGTTCACCAGTTGGAATCCTGGCTCCGTCATCAGTGTATGAATGTGTGTGTGAATGGGCAGTCCATTTACCATTAAAATTCGCCGAACCGTCTTATCTGTATCATAGCTGCATGTATGACGTAACACAGATACACGTCAGCGCCCCGCCCAAGCTCTGCTCTTGGTCCAGATCAGAGAGCAGGAGGACCAGAGGTTGCGGGATTGGATGAGGAGTGGGACCAATCAGAGACAGCCAAGTGAACGGAGCGCGAGTTTTGGATTCGTAGCAGTAGAAAAGTAGTAATAGCTAGTAAACACATTAGTTTTGGAGATAGAAGATTTCTGGAATTGATTTTGGGTAGATCGGATTGAGTATTGCAGGGAGCTGTTTATAGGGATATTGCCCGACGGCCTGTATAGGTCCGGGAACGGTATTCCTTTACAGATCTGTGCAGACTCAGGCGATTGATCCGAGGATCGGGTGATAAGACACTGGAAAAGTACTTCAATCATAATTAAAAGAGGAGTGCTGAAAATCAGAGTCGGCCTATGCCCACGGGAGCGGAGTGGGATGGGGGTGGGGGGGATTGGAGTACAGTGAGCAAGGAAAGACCCAAAAGGAAAGATAGAGGATACTATTCTCCAGATAGTGACATGGATAACCCTCAGACCAAAGCAATGAGACCAGATAATAAAAGAGACGACGGGTACAAAGTTCTAATCAAAGTGAAGGGAGGTGCAGGGTTTTCGGCTGTGAGTCCCCTTAAATTGACAAATGAATTTAAAAAAGAGATAGGGGATGTAATGCATGCCTCTATTCTGCAAAATGGGATGATTTCTATCATATGCAAGACGGCAAAGCAACAAGAGAAGGTGCTCAAGATAAAAAATGTGATGGGTAAGGGAGTAGAGGTGTTCAAGCCACGATCCAGTTCAGAGGTTAAAGGAGTTGTGTACAATGTGTCATTGGAAGTGTCTGAGCAAGAGATATTAACTTGTTTAAAGGGGGGCAATGTTACAGCTGCAAAGCGCATGGGAAGGGGGGAGAATGGAAGAGGAACCTCGCCTGTCCTTCTTACCTTTAAAGATGATGTGGTTCCTAAGAGAATCATGTTGGGATATATGAGTTACCCAGTGAGAGAGTATGAAAGACCTCCTCTGAGATGCTTTAAGTGCCAGAGATATGGCCATGTGGCAGCTGTGTGTAGCTGTGTGTAGCTGTGTGTAGAGGAAAGCAGCGATGCAGATGTTGCAGCAAGGAACATGATGGAAAAGAGTGTAATGTGAAATGTTGTAACTGTGGGGGTGATCATCCAGCTTCTTTCAGGGGATGTCAAAACTATGTCAAAGCAGAAAATGTGGAAAGGATAAAGAAGGAAAACAAAATATCGTATGCTGAGGCAGTCTGAAGGGTGGAGGATAATAGAGTGGTCAGTCAAAGTCAAAGCACAGCTGTTGCAGGAGAGCAAGGAAATGGACATATAGCTGTAAATGATGATTCCGTTTTGATGCGCAAGAAAGGGCTAATGGCATTCATGGTGGAAACAATGTGGAGGGTTAAAATGGTGGCAAACAAAAAATCAGATGTGGCACGAGAAATTGCTTCGGCTGCAGAAAGACTCCTAGGTTTCAAGGGAATAAATCCAAAGGAAATTTGGGAGTTAACCTACACTCAGAACAGTGCAGATCAAAGCTCAAATGGAAGTCAACATCTAGGCATAGATGATAATGACAAAGAAGAAATGGGAAGTACATATGGGGAATATGAGGGTGATTAGTGTTCTCTGCATTATGTTTTACATAATGCAATGGAATGCTAGGAGTCTTATTGCAAATGGGCAAGAACTTAAACACATGTTAGATGGGCTTGAACATAAACCAGAAATAATTTGCATTGAGGAAACTTGGTTGAAACCACGACTTGATTTTAAAATACCGGGTTATAAATGTGAAAGAAAAGACAGAGAGAATATAGTGGGAGGGGGATGTGCAACTTTCATTAGAAACGGAATTCAGTATAGAAGAATAGAAATTAATACAGTGTTAGAATGTGTCATCACAGAAGTATGGACTGACAGAGGGAAAATCACCATTGTCAACTTGTATAACCCCTGCATTAACTTAGAGGATAGTTATTTTCAAGAAATTGTGGATAAGATAAGTGTACCAGTGGTGTGGGTTTGGAATTTTAATGCTCACAATGAGCTGTGGGGAAGCAAGAAGAGGAATAGAAATGGGAAAATTGTAGAAGATTTTATTGATAAAAACCAGTTAGTTGTGTTAAATGATGGTCGTCATACATGGTTCAGAACAAGTCGGGCAGTCTCTTCCTCCATAGATATCACAATTGCATCAGCGGAGTTGGCATCAGTTAGTAGGTGGGAGACGATGGATCAGTATACAGTGGGAAGTGATCATCTCCCAATCATTTGTAAATTTGGCAGATGTTTAATTGAAGAACCAGTCAACCTGGCCTTGAGGCTTAATTATAAAAGAGCTAATTGGATAAAGTTCGAGGATGATGTGAATATGGGATTATCAATGATAGATAGTGAGAAAGGGGTAGATCAGTGGAATAGTTCTTTATCCAAGGTATTGAGGACAGCAGCAGCCCAGAATATTCCTAAGAAAAAAATTCCTGTAAAAGGATCAATGGTTCCATGGTGGACCGAAGAATGTAACTCTGTAGTCCGAGCTAGAAACAGGGCCTATAAAAGGTTAAGAAAACATTTGATAGAGAGCTATGCTATTGAATATAAGAGACTTAGAGCTAAGGCTAGACGTGTCATCAAGAAGGCAAAGAAACAAAGCTGGAGAAATTTTTGTGGTAAATTAGGACCAGATACACCCATAAACAAGATATGGAGTTTTGTACATAGAATGACAGGGGCTTTTCAGCAAGCAACAATCCCTGTCCTTCACTTTGATGGAGCTGAAGCTGTAAATAACAAAGAAAAAGTAAACATGTTAGTAAAGCAATTTCAGAAAGTACATAGCTCTGGCAATGTAAGTGATGAAAATAGGAGGAGACGATGTGAAGTATTAAGAGAGCAACTGGACAAACTGCAAATTAACAGTGATAATTCTGATAATATCAATCTGTTTTTCTCACTAGAAGAGATACAAAAAGTTACAAATCAGGGAAAAGACACCTCTCCAGGTAGGGATGGACTGGGATATCAATTATTTAAACATTCAGGAGAACTGATGAGAGAGGAAATGCTGGCACTTATTAACAAGGTATGGGAGAGTGGATGCCTTCCTAAAGAATGGAAACATGCGGTTATTATTCCAATTGTGAAACCTGGTAAACAATCAGATAACCCAGGATCATATAGACCAATTGCCTTGACCTCGGTCTTATGCAAAATTATGGAATGTATGATAACGGATTGACTTGTGGATAAGCTGGAGAAAAGCAATTTTTTTGTTACGCATCAGAGTGGATTTAGGAAGGGACGATCAACAATGGATGCTGTTTTAAGTCTAGACATGGACATAAAGAAAGCTATTGCAAACAAGGAAGCAGTAGTAGCAGTCTTTCTGGATATAGAAAAAGCATATGACATGCTTTGGAGGGAAGGGTTATTAATAGCACTTTATGACGCGGGAATCAGAGGGAGAATGTTTAATTGGATCAAGAACTTTTTATGTAACCGGACAATTCAAGTGAAGATAGGAAATGAACTTTCAGATGAGCTTGAGGTGGAAAATGGAACCCCTCAAGGAAGCGTGATAAGTCCAGTTCTCTTTAATATCCTAGTTAATGGAATGTTTAGCAAAGTGGGGAAAGGATTTGGATTTTCATTATTTGTAGATGACGGGGCTATTTGGAAGCGAGGGAGGAACCTCCCATACCTGGTTAAGCAAATTCAAAGAGCTTTGGAGAAAATAACTGAGTGGGCTAATGATTGGGGTTTTAAAATTTTAACAGATAAAAACTAAATATATGGTGTTTGGAAATAAGAAAAGTATACCGTCACAGCAAATCCAACTAAACAATAATAATCTTGAAAAAGTCAAGTATTTTAAATTCCTAGGAATGTGGTTGTACGAGAGGATGACAGGGAAAAAACATATTGAAATGGTTTCGATGAAGTGTGGGAAAATAATTAATGTCCTTAGGTGTGTGGCTGGATCTGACTGGGGGGCTGATAGAGAAACAATGATGGGGATTTACAGAGCAATGATAAGGTCAGCTATTGATTATGGATGTATGATATATGGATCAGCAGCTCCTTCAGTGATCAGTAAACTTGATAGAGTCCAAGCAAAAGCCCTAAGAGTGTGCTGTGGAGCATTCAGTACAACTCCGATACCAGCGTTATTAATTGAAATGGGAGAGATGCCGTTAGAAATTAGAAGACATAAACTTGGTTTGAGATATTTAATGAAGCTTAAAGGACAAAATGAAATGATACCAACAAAAAACCTTCTGAATGAGCACTGGGAGTTTATGTGAATATCAAAAAAGACTAAAACTAATTTTGCGGAAAAATTTAAATTGGTGGTACGGGAAATTGGAATGGTGGATATTAGTGTCTGTCCTCCAGTATGTCGACCAGTTGTACCGGCATGGATAATTCCAGCTCCCATGGTTGACCTAAAGTTGTTGAATAAAAGAAAAACAAGGATGTCAGAAGATGTAGTAAAGGAGGTTAAAATCTGGCAGCAACTAAAATGGGGAGACCACCTACAAATTTACACAGATGGATCAAAGGATCATGAAAGTGGAAGAGTGGCAGTTGGTATTAGCATACCTGAAATCGGTTATAAAAAAGGATATAGAATTTCAGATCATATGTCAGTCTTCACAGCAGAAATGGTGGCAGTTCTGTGGGCATTAAGATGGGTTGAGGACAATAAACAGGGGAATTCAATCATATGCAGTGATTCAGCAGCAACCTTAACTACAATAAAAGAAACTAAATCCAAGTCCAGACCTGATGTAGTGGTAGAAATTTTACAGTCTCTGTTCAGAATACACAAAGCAGGATATGAGGTGGGATTTCTTTGGGTTCCAGCACATATGGGTGTGAAGGGGAACGAGGAGGCGGATGAGATGGCAAAGAAGGCGGTAAAGGAGGAGAGAGTACAAATTCACTTACAATATGGAGCATCAGAGTACACAGAAAGAATAAACTGATTTTTAAAAGTGGCAAAAATCTTGGGAGAAGGAAAGGAAGGGAAGGGCGTACTTTATGTGCAGTAGAGTGTAAGTAAAAGCAAGTGCACCATTAGATGTAATAGAAAAGACTCTGTAGTACTCTCAAGACTGAGGCTGGGACACTGTGGGCTGAGGAGTGGGCTGGCTCTGATTGATAAGCATCCTGATGGCAAATGTGAATGTGGAGATAGTGAGACAGTAAAACATGTGCTACTGCAGTGCAAAATATACTCCAATCAAAGAAGGACTCTCTTCAGGAAACTTGGAACAGATGGGGAAACTGTTTTTAATATGCACACGCTTTTAAATCTGGATTCTTGGCATAAGACAAAGAAGTTGATGGACTATCTACACAAAATAGGAGTGTACAGAAGGATTTGATGTAGGTCTCGATAACAAACAGTAGGGGCAGCAATACACCATAGCTGTGTCTAGTCTGCCTAACTAAAGAAGAAGATGAAGAAGAAGAAGAAGAAGAAGCTCTGCTCTTTTACGGAAGTCACCTCGCCTCGTGTGTTTACTTAAGTCGCCCGACCTGATCGGTAAGATCCCTGCATTAACAGTTCACTTTCATTTTCAACATTTCAGTTCACCGATTCATAACTTGTCTGATTCTGTGTTTGAATACATCAGAAACAAACATTAACGTTTAGTTCCTCATACAACAGATCTGTACGGAAGCGTTTTGCTGCCACACCAGATAGGCTAAAGTGAAACTTATCATGTTATAACATGAAAGATAATGGTCACGGACGGAGGGATTTTGTCCCCAGATGATCACCCCCAATTTCCACTGGATACGTCTCCGCTGCGTTGCGTCTCCGCCACGCCAGCGGAGCAAATACGTTTCATTTTAGTCAATGTGTCAATCTCCACCAGGTCCGCTGCGCTGCGTATCTGCTCTGTCCCAGCAGATACGCAGGACTCCTATATCTGGCGGATGCCGGAGTGCGACGCAGCAATTCAGCTGAATTTAGCACCGAGCAGACAGGAAGTCAAGCGCTAAAATAACAAACAGCATCCGGTTACCTTTCAAAATAAAACACTCGGTGTTGACACCAGTACATAAATCTCAAAAAAAGAGACAAACACAAGCTTTTCTGCTAATCCCTCGGTGGGGAACACTTCGTGTTATTGATTTTAATAACACATACCTATAACTGCGGTCGTGAGTGATCATGTGATTATCGCGGGAACTCCTCTGCCTCGTGAGCCAGCTGTCTACCGTACTGCGCCGCAGCGGACTCAAACCGCAACCGGTGGAGATTGCCGGACGGTGGACGGCGGAGCAAAACCGGATCGGAGCTGCAACGCAGCGGACACGTATCCAGTGGAAATTAGGGGTCACAAATGTACACAGTAAAAGTACTTCATAAGTTCAGCAATATTAAGTTTGGACTACTTATAGAAAGGAGCCCGGCATGTCCCGCCGGGAGGAGACCCCGAGGAAGACCCAGGACACTCACCCAGCGTGTCCTGGGAACGCCTTGGGATCCTCCCGGAAGAGCTGGAGGAAGTGTCCGGGGAGAGGGAAGTCTGGGTGTCCCTGCTCAGGCAGCTGCCCTCGCGACCGGTGTTTCGGATTAACACGCGTCTATGTTAACTGGCGACCGTGAGCCGAATGCGTCTGTGGTCGCCGTAGCTACAACAGATGTTGAAAACGGGAAGAGAAGACGTAGCTGTCCTCTGATCTGCCTCTTTGTCCAGCTTTTCTCTGGTCAAAACATACCTGATACGTGTTTGGGCTCCTGTTTTATTAAACGTGTCTGACCCTCTGTCGCTGTATCAAAGTTGCCGGTTGTTACGGAGGACGTTGTAAACAGGAAAGGGGAGAGTCGCTCTTAATGTGAATGTGTATCTCTAATAAACCTTTATTAAAAACACGTACTCGTGTCTTCTCCCTGTCTGAGTAAACATGCATCACACAGAGGAACTATGTAACCCTTGTAAACAAAAAATAAATAAATAAAAGAAATACGGGACTTGAACTCACATTCACTGAGGGAAAAAAACACCAGCGCGGTAATCAGTCCACTATGCCAATCAGATCACGCAGGTGATGCGCTGTATCACCTATTTCTCTCCTCACAGCAGACACACAGCCACCTCTGGGTCGCAGGAGGAGGCCAGATCAACTTGTGACCGCAGTGTCTGTTCACCGTGTCTGTATGGTGATGATTTATAACACAAATAAGCATAACTTTTATGAAATGCTCATACTCATCTTTGATGTCTATTTGAGTAAACATTCTTTACACAGAAGAACAATGGAACCCTTTTAAACAAAACAGAGAAAAAATAAAATAAAACATGGGACTCGAACTCAGACTCAATGAGGGAAAAAGCAATTTAACACGTGATAACCAATCCACTACACCAGACTAACCACATTTTAAATGACAGCATAGCCTCAGAACATAAGTACAGACACCTTTTGGACGCAGAGGGTGGCCAGGTCAACTTGTGACCACGGTGTCTATGCACCAAAAATATAATCAATTTATGTTAGTGTCTGTAAGATTATATTATAGGCCACTTTAAATGTGTAGGAATGGCAGTCTTACTGCCCAAAAGATGCAACAACTGCACAATACCAAAATGTATGAAAACTGTCCTCTTCTTTATCTGCTCAAAATATAAGATAGACCCAGTTATTTTTCATTATTCAAGCATTTGATTTCATTTTACTTCGGTATAGAAGGTTTTTTACCAAGAAACACCATATTCTTTTGGAAAATCTTATTTGTGTTATAAATCATCACCGTACAGACACGGCATAGCGCTCGTTCACGTCAATGACCTTTTATTTTGGTACTTCCGGTGACAGGCATAGTGAATTTGCATATTAGCTAAATATTTAGTTTCACCCGTGACATTTAGATTTAACATTTAGATTTATATTTATATTTAACATTTATATTTATATTCAACATTTAATATTTAGATGTATATTTACTATTTATATTTAAATTTAACATTTATATTTATATTTAACATTTACATTTAGATTTAACATTTAGATTTAACATTTAGATTTAACATTTAGATTTAGATTTAACATTTAGATTCATATTTAACATTTAGATTTAACATTTAGATTCATATTTAACATTTAGATTTAACATTTAGATTTATATTCAACATTTAATATTTAGATGTATATTTACTATTTATATTTAAATTTAACATTTAGATTTATTATTTAGATTTAGATTAACATTTAACATTTAGATTTAATATTTAACATTTAGATTAAATGTTTATTCAGATTAAACATTGAAATTATATTTTCACAAGAGAAGTAAATATCACACATAAAAAAATTCTTATATTTTTATATATGTTTTTTTGCTAAATGTGGCAAAAAGTTGCTGTTTATTTTAGCATGCGCAACTTTACAATCAGCGCCCCATACATTTAAACATTAAAATACAAAAAACTTGCAATACATTTTTTTCTTAGCTTAACATAAGTTATCAACTGAGAAAGTTTCATGGTGAAATTGATTATTGTTTAATTTTTTTTCACCTATTCGGCCATAGTGTCTTGCCTTAAGTCAGTCACATTCCTAGTAACCTTCACTGCACTTAATGATGTTGACCTCTTAGAGTGCTATCAATGACATAAATGAGTTCCTCATCCCCAGAAGCTTGGAAATACATATTTGATTTACATTTCTATCACATTTAGATCCTAAGATACACACATTTGCAATTTTGTGCATGAAAATGTCATATTACAGAGGTCAATGACCTCTATCTGACAGCAGAGGTCAAACTGAGAATGCCTCCACATCTTAAATCAAAGCTTAGGTCATCAAGAACAAACCCTGAAAGTTTCATACTTCTTTCACAAAGAGCAAGATTATTGAGCTTAACAGCTCCACTAAAAAGAGACGCAATAGTTACTTTCCCTGGTAACTTTTATAGTGGAGTAATTCAGTTACTAACTCAGTTACTTTTTTGGAGAAGTAACTAGTAACTATAACTGATAAGTCTTTAAAAGTAACGTGCCCAACACTGGTTATAACATGATAAGTTTCACGTTATTTCTTGATTACAGGGCATATTTCAGTCGCAGTTAAAAAGCTTTTTGCTGAAGTGTTTGTGGAGGAGAGGAGGACTGGAGTGACTTTTTGGGGGAACTAATGTCGCCTCCTTTATTGTAAACTGTTTAAATTGACATGACTGTTACTGACATCCAGTAAACCCTCAGTCTGATCAAGGCTTTTGTAATATTATCCATTATGTACCTCATGATGTTTTTCTATATTTTTGCATTTCACATGTTTTAAAAAAAACACAGTCTCACCCGCTCACCCTGCTGTGACTCTCTGATCATGACAACACAGCTACTGTATCACATTCTTTATCTTTGTTTTTCAGTCCAGTCATGTCCTCCACCATCCTGCTGATCGTCCTTCTGTCTGGTGAGGAAACTGTTTTTGTTAATAATTAAATCCTTGACTGCACGATACAGGTAGAAGTGGTTTATCAAGTTAGAAGTATGTAGCAATGAATACATGAACTTTACTCAAGAGAGAATACATTATTCAGACTTTTAGTGCTAAATGGCTTCATATAAGAATATAACTGAGGTAAATGTGGTGAATTTAATGTGATCCACACACCAGGAGCAGGATTAAGAATGTCAACAGTGTTTATTTAGAGGAAGAAACAAATGAGTGTCAGGCTTGAACAAAGAAGAGGACTCAGGTGCAGAGTAGAAACGGTATAGACAAGCTTTTATTCTGGTTTCAGTTGTTTCCTCTTCAGACAAAGTGATAACACAACAAGCTATGAAAAACTGATCTCGTCTGCACAGACGGGGAAACATACAGCGAGAACAATACAACAGAAAGCGCTCCCGAAGGATGAAAAAACAACAAGCGATAATCTACACTATCCTGAAAATCTAATATCGATAAAACGTTACTCAAAGAAAATTCACTCTTAAGAGGAAAAAGGCAAAAGGCCGAAAACTTAAACTACACTGCACAGAGCTATGAAAATTACAAAACAAAGCGCTCCAAGGGGAGGAAACAAATAAGACTATGAAATCAAGACTAGCAGGCAAGAATAAACAAGCTGACCAAAACTTTACAAAATGAAAATTACTCTTCTAAAGAGGTAAGCAAATGAAAACAGAAATCAAGCATGGCAATACTAAGCGATACTTGGCTGTGGAAATCAAGGCTTGGGCAATCGACGAGACGAACGATATACTCTGGCAACGAAGACAGGGGAAGACAAAGACTATATACACATGAGGAGGGAAGACACAGGTGGAAACAATCAGGGATCAGGGGAGACGCCAGACCGGTGACACAGGAGGAAGGGCAAGTGACCTGAAATGAGAGGAGGATTACTTTTCAAAATAAAACATGAATTTCACAAGACAAAAACCAAAGACAGGACACCCCTCACCACGGTGTGACAATGAGTCTGTGAACCACGGGGCTGGTTTGTTAAGACAATCCTGTTGTCTTGACGGAGGGAGTTTTTGTGTAACATCCAGGTAACAGCCAGGTGAGCGAACGTTGCATTGTTCAGTTCCACAAAGTGACGCGTGAGGATCAATACAGAGATATTGATACATATGATCCCAGACATCTCTGTTCCTAAGGTATAGTAACAGATCGATATCTAAGACCACTAAGTTGGTGAGTGAAGACACTCAGTTGACAGGAGTGTAGTAGTAGTTTATGCAAATTACAGGTGTATGAATAGGTAAGGCGCCTCGGGCAGAACCACGGGTGCAGATCTGATGTCAGGATTGGGGGAACACAAAAGTGTTTTTGTTTTTGCCTGTAACTGATCATGTTTTTATGATGCCAGTTATGCTGGTAAACAGTTCTAAAAAAAACACAGTTCTAAGAGAATCTAAAATGTGAAGAATATGAAGTCTGAAAATACATTTGCTCATTTTTTAATAATTTAGGGTATTTCAATTCATGTTTTTCAGAAATTGATCTCCACCCATGGGCAGAACATTAATGATGACAGGTAGAGAGTGATGCGCGTCTCCTCAGGCCTCAGTTTGCATGTTATCTGATTGTTGCATGTTATCTGATTGTAAAACAATTTAACATATTTAATCCTGATTATTTTTCCATAGCTGATTCACGATCAACTGCAAAATAATCGCACCATTTTTAAAATCTGCTCTAAATGAACCTTAAAGTATTATTGTTCAAGTTTTAATGCTCTTATCAACATGAGAGTGCACAAGTCTGCTCTGTTCAAACGTATGCTTGTTATTATTATTATTATTATTGTTATTATTGAAGCAATCCAGAACAAACAACGACCTCAGAGGTCCTACAAGCTCAACAAATCTGCTGAGAGTGAAACACCAGCTGAACACACTGACCTGAACTGTCATGACTGTAGATCTGTTTGTTGTGTTCTTGTCTGGTTTTGTCTTGTGTTTTCTTGTATTTGATTTCCATGTCTCTGTATCTTGTCTTGTGTCTTGTTTTTCCCATGCCCTCATGTGTCCTTTAAGTTCTCCTGTGTTTTTTCCTATGTTCCCTCTGGCTCCCTCTGTCCATTGCCCTGGTCCCTTCATGTGCTCCTCCCCTTCGTTATCTCACCTGTTGGTCCACCTCACCTGTTCCTCGTCTTGTCATCAGTGTTTGTGTATTTAGTCTCTGTGTTCCCTTCACTCCTTGTCTGGTCATTGTTCTTGTCAGCGTCCGTATGTTCTTGTCAGCGTCCGTCCGTCCATGCTCCATGCTCCATGCTCCATGCTCCATGCTCCATGCTCCATGCTCCATGCTCCAGTTCCTGTTCCTGTGCCTCTGTCTGTTCCTTGTTCCCCAACGGTATGTGTTTTTGGAGTTTTGCATTTTGCATCTTTGATTTGAACTTTGCCTTTTTCTTTGTACTTTGTCTTGCTTTAATTTGCTACTTTGCCTCGCTTTCATTTGCTACTTTGCCTGCTTCTGTTTTTGTATTCAGCTTTTAAATAAAGCTCGCCTTTTGTTCCCCACGCCCTGCCTCTTGTCCGTAACTGCATTTGGGTCCACCTTCCCCTTTTCCTGAGTCTTCCCTTTAACCCCCCACCTGACAGAATGACCAGACCAAAAATGGACCCAGCAGACTACAGCCTACAGCTTTGTAGGCTAGGGGACAGACTGTTGGCGGTTGTCAGTGGAGAGGCTGACACAGAAAAGAAGCTAAGAGCCATAGCAAGTTTTGATGAAGAACTGTTTATTAGGCCTTGGTTGAAGGAAATTCCGTGTGTCGCACTCTTTATAGCGGAGCTGGCTAACCTCAGAAAGGCCTTGGTTTCTTCAGCCGCAGCCAAGCTACCAGCCCATGCCTCAGCCCATGCCTCAGCTAAAATGTCTCCTTTTTGTGGAACCCGGCTGGCCTACAAGGCTCCACCGAGAAAGCGACGAGCCCGTCCACGTCCTGGCTCCCTGAAGTCAGGCTCTGGGGTCCCAGCCCAAACTCCTGCCTCAGCTCCGGCCACGGACCATGCCTCAGCTCCGGCCACGGACCATGCCTCAGCTCCGGCCACGGACCATGCCTCAGCTCCGGCCACGGACCATGCCTCAGCTCCGGCCACGGACCATGCCTCAGCTCGATTCCCAGCTCCTGTGTTGGCTGCCCAGCCGATGCCAGCTGGGTCATCCCCTTTGACGGAATGGCTGACAACGGTTCCAGCTGGCCCTCAGTCGGCGGCCCAGTCGACACCTGCCAGTGGCCCTCAGTCGGCGGCCCGGTCGACACCTGCCAGTGGCCTTCAGTCGGCGGCCCGGTCGACACCTGCAAGTGGCCTTCAGTCGGCGGCCCGGTCGACACCTGCCAGTGGCCTTCAGTCGGCGGCCCGGTCGACACCTGCCAGTGGCCTTCAGTCGGCGGCCCGGTCGACACCTGCCAGTGGCCTTCAGTCGGCGGCCCGGTCGACACCTGCCAGTGGCCTTCAGTCGGCGGCCCGGTCGACACCTGCCAGTGGCCTTCAGTCGGCGGACCTGATGGCGCCTGTTCCTGCCTGTGGCCTCCAGTCGGCGGACCTGATGGCGCCTGTCCCTGCTCCTCGGTCGGAGGCCCGGCCGAGGCCCGTCGGAGGACCGGCCGAGGCCCATGCCAAGTCCTGTCCCAGCACCTCTGTCGGAGGACCGTCCGAGGCCCGTCCCTGCTCCTCGGTCGGAGGACCGTCCGAGGCCCATGTCAAGTCCTGTCCCAGCACCTCGGTCGGAGGACCGGCCGAGGCCCGTCCCTGCTCCTCGGTCGGAGGACCGGCCGAGGCCCATGTCAAGTCCTGTCCCTGCTCCTCGGTCGGAGGACCGGCCGAGGCCCATGTCAAGTCCTGTCCCTGCTCCTCGGTCGGAGGACCGGACGAGGCCCATGTCAAGCCCTGTCCCTGCTCCTCGGTCGGAGGACCGGCCGAGGCCCATGCCAAGTCCCGTCCCTGCTCCTCGGTCGGAGGACCGGCCGAGGCCCATGCCAAGTCCCGTCCCAGCGCCTCGGTCGGAGGACCGGCCGAGGCCCGTTCCTGCACCTCGGTCGGAGGTCCGGCCGAGGCCCGTTCCTACACCTCGGTCGGAGGCCCGGCCGAGGCCCATGCCAAGTTCAGACCCTGCACCTCGGTCGGAGGCCCGGCCGAGGCCCGTTCCTGCACCTCGGTCGGAGGACCGGCCGAGGCCCGTTCCTGCACCTCGGTCGGAGGACCGGCCGAGGCCCGTTCCTGCACCTCGGTCGGAGGACCGGCTGAGGCCCGTTCCTGCACCTCGGTCGGAGGCCCGGCCGAGTCCCACGCCAAGTCCAGCGCCTGCTCCTCGGTCGGAGGCCCGGCCGAGGCCAGTACCAAGTCCCGTGCCAAGTCCAGTGCCAGCTCCTTGGTCGGAGGCCAGGCCGAGGTTGTCTGCCGCCAGCGACCCTTTATTGGCTCACAGGCCACCAGCTCCCTGCGAACCTCTGTTGGTGGTCCGGCCAAGGCCCAGGAGGGTTTCCCAGTCAGCGATCCGGCCTCAAGAGGGCTTCAGCCTTCGCCTCCGCCGCCGGCCTCCAGTGGGTCCCAGCCCACGTCTTCGCCGCCGGCCTCCAGTGGGTCCCAGCCCACGCCTTCGCCTTCGCATTCGTCGCCGGCCTCCAGAACGCCTACGCCTTCGTCTTCATCGCCGGCCTCCAGAGCGCCTTCGCCTTCGCCGCCGGCCTCCAGTGGGGGCCAGCCCATGCCTTCGCCTTCGCCGCCGGCCTCCAGTGGGTGCCAGCCCACGCCTTCGCCTTCGCCTTCGTCGCCGGCCTCCAGAACGCCTACGCCTTCGTCTTCATCGCCGGCCTCCAGAGCGCCTTCGACTTCGTTGCCGGCCTCCAGAACGCCTACGCCTTCGTCGCCGGCCTCTAGGGGGTCTTCGTCCACGTCCCCGGCCCCTAGTGGGTCCCAGTCCCCGTCCCCGGCCCCTAGTGGGTCCCAGTCCCCGCCTCCGGCCTCCAGTGGGTTCCAGTCCTCGCCTCCACCCTCCTGTTTGTTTGGACCTTTTTCTTTGTACTTTGTCTTGCTTTAATTTGCTACTTTGCCTCGTTTTCATTTGCTACTTTGCCTGCTTCTGTTTTTGTATTCAGCTTTTAAATAAAGCTCGCCTTTTGTTCCCCACGCCCTGCCTCTTGTCCGTAACTGCATTTGGGTCCACCTTCCCCTTTTCCTGAGTCTTCCCTTTAACCCCCCACCTGACATGAACGTAACATTAATCAGTAATATTAACACAATGTTGTGTCCAAATTCACACTTTTAAAGTTTAACTACAGTGTTAATCGACCTTAAAGCTGCAGCTGCACATTTAGCCATCGATTGCATTTGCTTGGCTGTAAACTGGATTAGTGATCTTTGATTTGTTTCTGCACAGCCAGGCAGAGTTCAGTCTTTATTACTTAATCTCCTTTGTCTAGTTTGGGCCTTGAAGGCTTCTCATCCTCTTCTGATCCAGTGAGAAAACGTTGTTTTTTTTGTGGTTAAAACTTGTCATGCTGTTACGATTAACTTCTCATCATGAGGACCATCAGTGTGTTTTGCAAGATATAACAGGTATAATACTCGCCGTGGGTGATGTTTATATCAGGGTTTTTATTGTTTCTGTGAGGTGACAGTATCTGAGGAAGAAGATTAGGGCCGCTGTAAAAAAAACAACAGAGTTCTGACTTATTTTCCCTGTAAATTCTAACCATGTTTTAATCTTTCAAAATTCCAATCACTGTCATGTTTTCTAAAATAAAGTCCCATGGTGGTCCCCACTGGAACAGTGGTTACTGGATGTAACTTCAGTTCTATGAGTACTTGTTTAGCTCTCCAACTTCAACAAATGTCATTGCAGCCACAGTAAAGCACATTATATATAGCCAAACATAACACCTGTCCTCACCCAGACTAATTATTGATATGATATGAAACAAGGTGTGATTGGCACCTACTGTGACGCGGCATCTCTGTGTCACGTAATCACATAGCTGCATTTAAATATCTAATAATCTCATCCAAACCATCAGCCAACCCCACATTTTAAATACAGTTATTTTCACCATTGTCTTGTCAGGTCAGACTGTTCTGATCATGCTCATTGTGCAGCTGGCTCCATGTCGTGGGAGTTATTCTTATGCATTTTAGAATAATGTCACGTGCCAGGTCATGTAAGGGGTAGACTACAGAATGTATACTTGTCAAAAGGAAAATAGGAACTCCACTATGTCTCTTTACATTTATTTTGTCCTGTTGTCGGCTTCAGCTAAGAAAGAAATAGTTTGCCCCACACGTCCAAATTCTTAGAACACATCAGATAACCTTCCACAACGACTGCAGGCTCTTTGGTGGAGCTGCGGAGTGACATGAAGACGTGAATCAGAGGCACAAAAAACTTTGACAGCTGTGAGCGGTCATTATGTTTACCAATACCCGACCTGTGCCTTGCTGTCCCCCCTCCCCCAAAAAAGTAGATTCACATGATTTCCAAGAGCCTCATTTTGAGGTCGGAAAAGCCGGATTTATGGATTTATCCTGTAAATCACACCCCTGGTTTACTGCTGTGACATTCTCAGTGTTTTGGTTGCACTCATCATTTCACTTTATGCTGATGTCAGTATTTTCTATTCTAGCACACATTACAGGTCTGATCTCAGAGCAGCTTCTCAGGGCAGCTGTTGGAGGATCCGTCCTGATCCCATGTTCTCTTCCTGGTAATCCACTGAGGTTTTACTGGCAGGAGGACCAGTCTCCTTACCTTTTGTGTCACTGGGACGGTGGGAAAACATTGCCAGGATGTGACAAATACAATGGCAGATTCCAAGTCTTCACTTCTGAGTTTAGTTCTGGAAACATTTCCATCAGACTTGACAACATTTCTCCTGAAGATGATAAGAAAACATTCTTTGCCTACGTTAAATTTGATGAGCAGATACAATCTGAACGACGGTGTGAGTCCACGCTGCAGGTTTCAGGTAAATTCAGAAGCTTCTTCACACCAAACCTCAATAAATCTCTCCTCGTATCAAAGTGCTGTAAATGTCTCAGTTATTCTTTCTGTCACACTCACAGCTCCCTACCAGGATCTGGTCCTGACAGTTAACCACACAACCAACAGTGCAGCCTGCAGAGCACGAGGAGGATACCCTGCAGCTCAGGTATCATGGAAGGGTCTGAACAGATCCAGTGATGAGGAGCAGGACCTGCAGGATGCTGAGACGTCCCTGCAGCAGGATCCAACAGAGAAAACCTTCTCCTTCACAAGCTCTGTCAACATTACGGGGTTAAAGTCTGTAACCTGCATCGTCTACAACCCTCACTCCCATGAGACTGTTAAAAGAACTGTGGAGATCGACACTGCTGCTGGTGAGAGATCATTCAGATCAATTCATGTGTCCTGGAAGCATCTTCAGGGATGTTTATTTCATTACAGTTAAACTATGAGGAACTGGTTTAAATGAATTATTACCTGTTTGATTTGACATTTGACAAATCTGTTTAACCTGTTTTTATTCCTGGAAATTAATGTAAAGTTATCCTAAACACCTAAAACCAGTCCAGCCCAAAGTCAGTACAAAGCTGTTGTTGAGCCACAGGCATGGTTTGGATCTCTTTTGAAAAGTTATAAGCTGCATTTAATTTAAAAATAAAACACCCAGAGCTGACTCTGGCTCTACAGCACAATACACTCAGAAATAATAACAACAAACACACTTAAAACAGACGAATAACAAAACAGTTTAACAGTTTTTCATTAAACTACATAGTTCTGGATTTGAAATCTTATTGGCTTGTTAGTGGCTCAGGAGAGAGGAGAAAGAGGAGAGAGTGGGTGGTTTGTCTATATAATGAATCATTGGCTGTTGTAGGCTCTCGGGTGGGCATAGAAGCTCCTGTGCAGCAGGTCTAATCCTTTGTTAACCTGTTGCTTCTCCTGATTTATAGGTGAAAACAAGAAGATTAACGTGGCTGCAATAGCTGTACCTTTTGTCCTCGTCATCCTTGTTGGTGCTGTGCTGTTCTATCTGTGGTACAAAAGGCAACGTGAGTGATCTTTGCTGATTTTCTTTTCTAACTTTTCTTTTCTGATCTGTTTTATGTTTCATCAACTCGTGGGACGGGATGAACTCAAGCACCAAACAGAAACCGTCTGACCTGATATAAATAAACACAACTAGGCTGAAACTGTAAAGTAGAGTTGAGTTTGTTCAGTCAGCAGAAAACATCTGGTCACTTCATACCCAATCTGACGTCGTACATGGTATGAAGAGAACTTCAGTCAGCGATTTTCAAACACTTCCTCTTATTTCTGGTCTGTATGTAGAGCGCCAGCCCAGTGCCGTCAGTCTAGAATGTCAAAGTCAAAATAAGGCTTTGTTAAAAACATCCTGACAACGTGTTGAAGTCATTCACAAGCTACAGCAGCTACAGCACAATATCATCACTCTGGTGGTTTGACTTTGCTGAAATACACTTATTTAATTTCATTTGAGTCAGGTCATTTGGTTTATTTAGACAAACTTTAAGCATACTTTGATCCTATATCACGCAGCTCAAGATCCAGATCTGCCCAACCAATCACCAATCGAACTTCATCCCCAAGACAGAGCTCAAGCTGAAGGTGAGCAGTTTCTAGTGTTGATGGCAGCGACCTCGTTTAACCAGAACAATCTGTGATGGTTTAATTTACTTCTATCTTTTTCACACAGATCAAGATCAATCTCGGGCTCCAGATCCACCCAGTGAACCACCAATCGAATATGATCCCCACGATGGAGCTGAAGGTGAAGGTGAGCAGTTTCTTGTGTTGATGGCAGCGACTTAGTTTCACCAGAGCAATCCATGAAGCTGATGATTAAAAATGCCAGCAGAGATTATTCAACCCTAATAACTAATTATTATCAGAGAATCAGAAGAATCAGAACCAGAAATCCAGTCCGGTTTGATTTGTGCTGTAATGCCACCTATCCATGAAAGACATGACTCTGGACAGCAGACTGAATCAAGAGTTAACAAGACATGGCGGTTTTTGTAAATGGCCACACGGCAGCGCTGTTGGTACCATGCTGTCGTACGTCACGCTCATGTGTCACGTTTCATCTGGTTAAAGCAGCAGAACTGCAGAAACATCATGTTGTGATCTGCAACCTCGGACGTAGACTCTTTGATTTGTTTACACACTCGGTCACGTTCACCAGGCCACACCTCCTAAGGACTGATAACCAATTACAGATGAACAGGAAGTGATTACAAAGACAGATGGACAGCATACCTGTCAACCCTCCCGTTTTCCCCGGGAAATTCCATTATTTTAATCATCTGTCCCGCTGTCTTCCCGTTCACATATTTTCCCTTAAATCTCCTGTGTTTCCCCTCCGGCCCAGCAGGAGGGCCAGAGGGGAAACCGACCCTTCCTGCTTGTAGGAGGGGTGGAGGTGGGGGCAGCTGCTCCTCTCTCTCCGTGGCTGTGTTGCGGGGCTCCAGCGCCTCTGGATCGGCTGAGATGTGCCAAAAGCAGGTGCATGTCGCTGCTGTGTTGATACTACACACTGTGCCGTCGTGGTGATCCGCTTTATTCATTCATTTATTTATTTATATATTCGTTTGCTCTCGAGCGGCTGCATCGTCGGGCACCCGTTGTGGCATTTGCCCACATTGCTTTATGGTCAGTCCGGCTTGAACTGTTAGTGCTGCACTGCTGTTTTTTATGAATCATATTTTATATATTTTGTTTATTTGAGAATTATTTATTGAACTTATTAGGCAACCATATACAACAGTATTCTATTCTTTATTTCATATTCATATTTTGTAAAATGGTAAAATAATTACATTTGACTAAAACGTGTAAATTTGGTTTAGAAAAATTCCTAATAAACAACAAGCAAATTTATGTTTTGCATTTTGTTCCCGTACTGTACCGAAAATGAATCGAACTGAGACCTCAAAACTGAGGTACGTATCAAACCGTGATTTTTGTGTGTCGTTACACCCCTAGTTAGTAAATGTCTTGTACACTTTTCTAAAAATGTAAGGGGTCATGGCCCATGACGCGGGCAGTCCCACCACCCACAGATGATTCTCAGAGAATTCCCCTTATTTTCAAATCCCAATGTTGACAGGTATGATGGACAGTGATGTAGTTAGAAGACGCCACAGTACATACAGAACTCAATTTGACTTCATTACTCCATAGATCAACATTAACCACTGGCAATATTCCTACAGCCATTTGTTTATTTAATTTTAATAATCTCTCATCAATTGTGCCTCTGCCATGAAGATGCAGACGCAGCAGAAACTGCCCAAGACCCAGTTCAGGAGGAGGGTGAGCTGCATTTAGTTGATAACAGCGAGTTAGTTTGGAAATACCAACTGAGATCATTCAAAGATAATAACTCATAAAAACAACAATAATAATATCAGTTCATGTCTCTCTTTCTCTTTCTAACCTCTCAGCAGCTGATGCACCTGGTGAAACTGCTTCACTGACTGGGACTCCAGTTGGTATTCGCCATCGCACAAAGTTGAGCGAGGACGCTGCTGCTTCTCCAGAGAAAGAAAATCTGTTGAAGTGAAATGAAGACAGCGCCTCAGATTGAGTCAGAAGTGTTTATGAGAACCTGGATCAGAACTGAGTCAGGGAGGCAACAACCTGAAGAACTACTGCACATGGACTAAAATGATTTCAACGAAGAAGTTGAAAGTCAAGCATAAATGTGGGTAGGACAGACAGGATGACAGACACGATGACAACTCTTTTCTTCAATGTTACCAAAGACACTTCCAGTTACCTCAGTACTGTTGTTTGGTCCTGTTACGTTGCTTTGTGGGTTGGAACATTTCTCTTTTATTTGATGAGTGAATGAACTATTTATCCGTCAGACTGAACACCATCAGACAGACACACTGCGGTCCACACTGACGCCAAACTGTCCTACCTCTCTGCATCTTTCACATAGATGGACATGATTCTCACCTTTAAAGCGCCTAGTGAACAGGTCTGTGGTGTGACGATTTGTGTTGTTGTCTCATATTTATTTTTTTTATTTTTGAGTGTCCAGTGAGTGTTTCTGTATCATCTGTTTGTCTGAATGTTGGGATTTGTGTTCAGAGTGTTAGGAATTTTCTGATAATTAACCCTCAGAATCCCAAATCCCGCCGGCGGGCCCGAAATACCACTTATTTTTAAATGACATGCATTTACAAACCATTTGTCCTATCGAAAAACCAAAGATTCTCAAGATTCCGAGGGTACCTGAATGTATCACAAGCAACAAGTGCAACATGTCTAAACAGGCTGGAGAAGACGGGAGAATGTCATGAAATTTCATCAACCTCGCTTTGATTGCCATGTCTTCTTTGAAAATTTGCAGAAAATCTAAATTCTGTAAAATACACATAATTCTACGCTTCTTACTGCTTTCTGGAAGCCCTGAATGACGGACATTCGCCGAGTATACGCACTTCAAGAATTCTTTGAATTTTACATCCCATGGCATTGTCTTGCAGGCTGCTCAGAGCCGCTCAGCACCAATGAGCAGGCTCTATACGTCTGCTCTCAGTGCCTTACAAAACTTGTTTCAGGTCAAATTTAACAACTCTCTTGTCCTCTGTAAAAAAAACACAAAAAAAACTGCATAGAGGTGCAGAAATTTTGGTGTGGCAGCAACTGCTTTGCAGATTGGCATGATGCCTCTGCAATGTAGACTGTAAATTGTGTAAATAGTTGTGACAGTATTATTTGTAAATAGTTTGTGAAGAGTAAATGTGTATTTGTTGCCTGTGATAATGTTTACAGTTCACCAATTGTTTTTTTTATCTGAAGACTTACATAGTTCTTCACATTTCTTCATTTGTTTTATAAAATACATATTTAGAAAATGTCAATGTTCCTTTTTCTTGATTGAATGATTTATTGCATTCTGATGATGTTATACTGCTCAGGAGATATTGATGAGTTACATCTGACTTTTGCCATGGTTGTCCTGAACCCATAGAGGTGCAGGACTTCATATTTTACTGAAGAGACCACAGTGAGTAAAAATGTGACAGAAGCAAAAATGGCCAGAAACTGCTTGGGATTCTTAGAGTTATACAATGGTACTTGAAAAAGTATTTGATTACCTGTGTTGTCTTGTATTTCACTATAAAACTAAGTACAGAAATGGTCAGAAGAAGTTGTACCTGAACCAAAATTGAGCATAAAAACAGAATAATTAAGAATAAACCAAATGCTTCCACTCAAATGGAGAGAAGGAAAAGTGTGACCTGTGTGATCTGAGTTAAAGTCCAATATGTGATTCTCACAGAGTCATATGTTGCACAGTGACAAATCCTCTAAGAAGGCAGAGAGAGCATGGTGTGGTGAAAACCAAACATCAGCCTGGTTTCACACCATCTGGTCTGCAGATAAACCAGCTGACTGATGTTTGTTTGGGAGCAGTAAAGTTCAGACAAGTTTAGAAAGACGGGGAGAGTTGTTGGAAACTGAAAAAAACAACAACTCACCAGTGCATTTTTATTCAACATTTGAATGCACCGTTTCATCAAGGCACTGATTGTGTGTTTGAACACAACAGAAACAAACTGTAGTCTGTTGCAGTCGGTGGTGTTTGTACTAAAAACAATTCTTATTTTTTCCTCTTCACATTTAAAGCCTCATGCAGCAGCTCTGTAACACACTGTTGGTGATGAACACTTCATCTGATGGAGGATCTACACTTCTCTCTGCAAGACGAATGCTCAGATACCAGAGCACGAAAACAAACTTTGTTGAGACAAGACCAAGATTACAGGACATATTTCAGTCACAGTTAACTGATGTGGATCGCTGACTTTTACAGCTGTTTGCTGAAGTGTTTGATCGCAGAGGGACGAGGAGACACGGACAAATAATATAAAGTCAGGTGAAGTTTTTTTATTCCACAGAACATTTCTGGAGCTTCACAGTAAAACAGAGTTGCAGCATTCTGCTAAACAACTGAAGCAGCTGAGACTATCTATCTTTTTGTTTGATTTATTTTATTGTGGTTGTTTGTGGTTGTATTGTTTATTTTGTGTTGTATAATATAATTTTTAAAAAAAAAGAAAACATTCTTCGCCTTCGTAAATTTTTATGATGAGCAGAAAAAAATCGCCAAACCGTTTGAACAACGGTGCAGATCCACGCTGCAGGTTTCAGGTAATCTGAGAAGCTTCTTTACACCAAACCTCAATAAATCTCTCCTCATATCAAAGTGCTGTACATGTCTCAGTTGTTCTTTCTGTCACACTCACAGCTCCCTACCAGCATCTGGTCCTGACGGTTAACCACACAACCAACACTGCAACCTGCTCAGCACGAGGAGGTTACCCTGCAGCTCAGGTATCATGGAAGGGTCTGAACAGATCCAGTGATGAACAGCAGGACCTGCAGGATGCTGAGACGTCCCTGCAGCAGGATCCAACAGAGAAAACCTTCTCCTTCACAAGCTCTGTCAACGTTACAGGGTTAAAGTCTGTAACCTGCATCGTCTACAACCCTCACTCCAACAAGACCAGAACCAGAACCATGGAGACTGACATTGGTGAGAGAGCATTCAGATCAATTCATGTGGCCTGGAAGCATCTTCAAGGATGCTTTTTAGCTAATAACTATAAGGAAAAATGATAAATGTATGGAATAAATCAGTGACTGAAGAATTGAGCACCTGAATTATTGTGGTGTTACAGTACCAATGTGTTGCCTTTTTATTTCCCCTGATTTTATAGGTGAGGCGCAGCAAAGGAGTCTTTGGGCCGCTATAGTTGGACTGCTTCTTGCCCTCATTCTATCAGCTGCTTGTGTAGCATGTGAGTGATCTTTTTTATTCTCTATTGCAATTATTATTTTATGTATCATTAACTTGTCAGAAGACTCAGCGGTGAGTTACAGGTCAGATCTAAGCATGACCACTGCATATTAAGGTCAAAACATCCTAATAACTAAATGAATGAATAGACTAAAGCTACAGATATCACCAGTCTTTGGTATGGCCACTAAGAAAACCAGGGCCCGTATTCACAAAGATTTTTATCTTAACGTTAGGAGTACTCCTAAATCAGACTAAAAGTTTTTATGTAGGAGTCGTTTCTTAAAAGTAATTCACAAAGCTGCTGAGACCTACTTTTAGTTATGAACACAGTGAACTCCTAAGCTAGAAGTAACTCTCTGTTGCTATGGATGACGTCATTTTATAAGGACGCACTTAGAAGCGGTGACAACGGTGATTGGCTGTTGAGTGACAGGGCAGCACATTGAAAAGTCATTTAGGCTACGCAATGCATGAAGGGAAAATAAGGAAGCTGCCTACAAGCCCATGACAAAGCCTATGAAAAGATATTGGATAAAGAAATGTGTTTATGAGGAGAATTTAGTGCTGCGTTGGGAATTATAAATGAAAGTTTTGACAGCATTTTGGGTAAAAAATTCAGGAGGCTCATCAGAAGAGCGAAATCTCGAAAGATGATTAGATGGATTACATGCTTGGCAGCATGCGGTAAGGAACATTTTTCTATCTTTCAACAGGCTCACCAGTTATTATATTAAAAATATCCATATCTAACAGTTGTGCTGCTCCAGTAAGGGCTCCGATGTGATCGACCCGGGTGATAATAAATTAAAGTTAAAACATCGACTTTGCTTATCCTGTGTGAATGCGCCGCACGAAACACAGACGTGGTGGGATCATTTCTAAATCACTTGAGGTCCCCAGGTAATACTAGTCCCGTGCGAAGAGCTGCATTTTAAGCGTTATTGGATTGTTTCAGTTGGTTGGGAACGTTATTGCGTCCCTCACCAACTCAACCACAACTTCAGTCCCTTCGCGGTCCATCTGACATCGTTTTAATAATTCCCTGGTATTTAGCGTCTCCAGAACATTCTGCTGTGACCAGGTCTTAGCGAGTTAGGAGTCCTCTGGACTACTTCTAAGGTCTCCCAGACTTAGGTGCTACTTTTAGGCTTAAAATGTTTTGTGAATAACTCTTATTTTCAAAAATTAGGAGTCCTAAAGTTACGACTGACACGCACATTATTTTTAGGAGTTGCTCCTAAATTCGCCTGTTAGGAGCTACTTTTAGCCTGAAGATTCTTTGTGAATACGGGCCCTGACCTCAAAGCCTGCTGCTCTTCCTGGGGGCTTGACATAAACCATAGACACGGCAGCCATTTTCCTCTGACATCATGCATGGGGTGGGAAGCTTGAATCCTGGAATTTAAAAGTACAGTCTGACAAATTGATATCAGCTTACAACTTTCCAGTTAACCAGCCACCAGAGACATGTGGCCATATTTCAAGGTAAAACAACAGTAGCAATCACCAACTTCCTAGCTACTGTTTGACTGCATCTAGTGTTTCACTTTCAGGCTTAAATAAATGTGTCTGTTGATATTTCAGAGTTAATTCATGCTTTTCTTATCGTGTTGTGTAACTCCATCTAACAGCAGCATTAGTGAGGAGGTGGTTGAATGCTAACGCTAGCTCTTCTCTCACAGGATCTCAAATATGTTGTTTTACCATAAAATATGGCCCCATATCTTTCTGGATTTTCACTATCTGTTGTTATTTTAGTTGCTGTTGAATCAGGGAATGCTGGAATGATAATTTGTCAGATTTTCTACGTTTATACAACTTCAAACCTAGAAGCAGTGCTGGTGCAACATTAGAGCTTCCCACCTTGAGTGTGATGTCAGAGGAAAATGGTTGCCAGATGTATATGTTCCAAATTGTCATGATACGTTACATATAATACATACAGAACACATACACCCATACAACAAATACAATACAAACCAGCCAGACAAAAAACAGTCATAGAAAAAATGCACATGCACACCATGTTGAGCCAGTCAGAAGGACCAGAAACCTGCAGGTTTCTGCAGGTAATTTCATTTTTGCAGAGCACAGTACTTAAAAGTGACTGCATCACTAACTGTATGAATCATAACCTGAGGTCAGATAACCTGAGGTCAGATACAATGTATTTTGGGGTGTTTGAATATGTCTAGTAAGGTGATGCCACATACTATGGAATACTTGTTAATCTAGTTTAATCCATGAAATGGATGTGTTAAACAGCACAACAGAAACATCATGCTGTGTTTCACTGTTCCACGTGGAAGAGTGATGGTGCTGCAGACAACAAAACCAATAACAATGCTGTTGGTGCCATTGCAGGTAAAGGAGCTAGATGTTCTGCTGGAGATGCTGTTGAAGGCACTAGTCCAAAGAAGGAACCAACACTGTTAACACAAAACTGGAGTTTAAGAACTGCTCGCCGACACAATGATGCCCCTGAAGAAAATTCAGACAACGGTTTTAGCTTTTGTTTTCACAAACTTGGGCACATTAGGAGAGTCTTCTCCAGCACATCCCAAAGATCCTCACTGGGGTTGAATTCTGGACTCCATGGTGGCCAATCCTTCTGTGAAAGTGTTTCTTTCACAGTTTGAGCGAGATTAATCCTGATGTTGTCATCTTGGAATATGCCCATGTCATTAATTTGCGAGAAATTCAGCAGAATTGCGGCAATGAAAAACAGGAGTCTGCTGGAAGAATCAGGAGGGTTGGCTTGTATGGTTGGGAGCTGTGCTGTTACATTTATATGTGCTTCATTGCGATTGCTTTTATTCAGTCTTCAAAGATGCTTCATGTAAGAAAAGTAGATTTTTTTATCTCATTCCCAAATCATCAAATTCTGACACATTGGGATAGTAGGACAGGATATCCGCAATCCCAATGTTTGCATGCTTGTAGCTCACAAACACTTTTAATTTGTGACCACGATGGACAGCTGCTTTTGCTGTGCAAATATAGATTTACTTAGTGTGATCTTCTATCTGCTGGTTGATATCAAAATGACCGCTGTTATAAACCTGCTTTTATTGTCTTTTTAATGTCTTCTTGTGATGGACGCCGCCCATTGTGTTCACATATTAAAAAGTGCTTGAGAGCTTCAAGTGTGCAAATGTTTGGATTGGACGGAAAACGATGAAGCTGTGTCTGAGTCGTGTTCTCTAAACATCCAGAGATATAAAATCACATCTGGGCGTTAAAGTGAATTTATTGCTGATCCAGATTCCATCGTCACTCAGTGTGTTTACATGACACTCAAGAAAACCGAATTACTGCGTTAGTCTGACTATGAACAGATTTTTAAGATGCATGTATACACCTTTGTCTGACTAAAATCGGACCGGATCGGATTTCTCATAGTTGAATTACACCACATAGATTATTCGATTGATAGTCGCATTAACTCCTGCATGTATACGTTCCAGCGGATCGGATCGGATTTTGTGTGTATCTGAACTTCTACTGGAGGAAAGACTGAGAGGACTGTTGACTCGTCTGGTTATTCACTAGTTTCTATTGTATCTGTGAATATCTGGTCTTATATATCTCAGTTTGTCAGGAAATCGTAATAATATATTCTTTATATTGACAATTATTGATGTTTTTCATACATTGTAAATAAAAAAGACTGTATTTTTCAAAAATGAGATGATCAAATAAATATCAGTATATATTATCAGTGTATTATCACAGTATACTGGCACGTATTGTAAATAACATTTTAACATTTCAGTTTGTGTTAATATCCTCTTGCTCCTTAAAGGTCATCAGTCCTCCTCTTTTCTCACACACACACACACACACTTCTGTGCTTACATCGACAGTAAACATGTGTTTGATTGTAAATAACTTGTTTGTCGCTGTGTTCATAATAGCTTTTTTTACTGGGGTAATGTATGAAATCACAAACTGTGTGTCTGCATCTTTATGTCTCTCACACACACACACACACACACACACACACACAGGACGATGTGACGTCTGTTCAGCAAACCTCAACCGTCACTACCTGTTTTATTTAAATTTCAAAAGCGATCTGCGTCACTGGTCTTGTTGTTGTAGTCACAAGACTCGAACTTATCAGAAAGTGAAATTAAAAGTGTGTCTGTGCAGGTTGAAGCAGAAAGTCATGCAGACAGACAGACAGACAGACAGACAGACAGAAGTGTTATCTTATGTTTGTTTCTCCTCCAGTAACATCTGATTCAGCTGCAGGTGCATTCACAATCTGTGTGACCGCTTATTTCTAACTGTTCGACCAATTCTGTCAGTTCTGAAAATCCAGAGGTGTCAAAAGTCCACAAATAGTTTCCCTTGTTTGTACTTGTTTGTAAAGGTCCCATATTATATTGTTTTTCATCAATTTCACACAGCTGTCAGAGGTCCAACAACTCTGTATTCGATATGTATTGCCCTAAACACATCCGTGGTCCTGAACTTCAGCTGTCTCAACGTTGCTCTACTGAGCTCTATTCAGAGCACTCTGTTTCTGTGCCTGCACCTTTAAATGCTAATGAGCTGCGTCTGTCAACGCGTACTTGGGGGAGCCTTGCCTGCTACGTCACTCTCAGGGAGAGGAAGCCCCTAATGCTAACGGTAGTATGCGCTCATGTTTACGGTGGATGTAACACTATGGCTCGCTGAGATTTTTTCGTTCAACCAAACCAGTTTGACCCAAAATCGGACCCAGAAGGAGAGGCTCGTGAAGAAGTACAGACTCTGTGGCTGCAGCAGGACATTTCAGAATGGTTAGTGTGGCTAAATAATGTTAGTTTGATAATATGTGTTATTACAGTTACTACCATGTAGCTAATGAGACTTTTTACGGAGACAACCAAGCTCCATCGTAATATTATTAACATTAAACTTGCTTCAAACGCCATTGCACAGCGGACCGAATTGGAGCTAGCTAGTTAGCCAATTTCCAGCTGACTTCACCATACTCATCGGCAACTGTAAACACTATCAAACCGCGGCGACACTCATTCTCACTCTCTTCTGTTGTTCTGTAGCTGGGACAGAATATAGGCACTGATGTTGATTTTTACAACCAACAATAGAGCACTTTGCGTGTCTAGCTCTGAGCGACGACATTGTGAAACTGCTATCTTCCCGCTGGACACACTGAACTTCACCTCGGGGATGAACGCCCCCCTCTCAGATATCTCCTATCACCGCCCAGAGGAGGTTAGCCTATGATCGTCTAGTGATTGGAAGGTCACCAGTTCCAATCCCGGCTCCCCTCTACTGAAACAAAGCATAGTTGCATATCGAAGTGTCCTTGAGCAAGACACTGAACCCCACATTGCTCCTGATGAGCTTGTTGGAGTTGGCAGTTGGCGCCTTGCATGGCAGCCTCCGTCATCAGTGTATGAATATATGTGTGAATGGGTGAATGTGGCACGTATTGTACAGCGCTTTGAGCTGTCGTTATAAAATATAAAAATCGCTATATAAATCCAGACGATATAATATAATGACTCCTTTCATTACGTAGCGACAGGAGCAGAATCTGAACAGCCTGTAGGAGTGGGTGGGCTGCATTCTGGGAGTTGGAAAAAACTTGTTTTTCATAATATGGGACCTTTAAACCTCTTAGCGACTGGTTGTGGAGGTGGGTTATGCACATGCCGTGTAGCCAACCGAACATGAAGCCATGAATGTGAAGGGTTCACAGCCCACTGTTGTATCTTCATTTACAGACGGTGAACTGAGCAGAAGCTGTTTCAATGAACACACAACACGGCTCTTATGATGTAAGAGATCCAGTATATGATGTTTAAACATGCAGCTAATGAACCTCTAAACTGTGAGTCCTCACACAGAAACCATGAAAACAAAATTTGGATTTCAAAACACGTTCCTTCACATGAACGACTGAAGTGCTTACAGGCGTCACAACAACGCAGCTTTAAGGCCTTATTAAAGAAAAACATCTGAGATTATGAGAATGAAGTAGTGACGTTGTGAGTGTAAAGAAGTATGAAAGAGATAATATCATTAATATTACAATAACAAAGTCTGAATTTGTTGTAAAAAAACGAGGAGGACGAGCTGCAGCTGGAGCGCAGGTACTGTAACACAGGTGAGGAGGAGGAAAGGTAAACCAGAAGCAGCTGAAAAACACTTAAAGGAGGTAAAAGAGGCGGCACATTTGCTCCAAGGTAAGGGCGGCAATGTGCCGGCCTGTCTTTCTAAAACGGAGGCGTAATATTCCTCCTTTTCCAAAACCCGCCTCTGAGGTAGGCGTAAACATGCGACCTGATGTGAAGCTCGAAGTTGGGCTGTGAACAGTGACAACTAATTTGTCTTCAAAATAAGAGCTTTACATTGCACCCCACTGGAGTTTAGAACTGGGTTCTTAGCGGGGGGCTTTTAATTTGAAAGTAGCGACTGTTCCTAGCTTGTCGCTACAACAACAAGCTAACACAACCAAACAGCTACAGAGACCGAGGAGACACTAGCATCTCCTGGATCTCAGCGGCTGTCCAGTTGTTCATCTTAATGTCTGCGGTTGAAATGATGGACTGACTGCTGTGATCAGCTGTTTCCTGGTTTTAAAACTCCCCGGCTGTGGGTCGCACAACAGTGCAGGTCATCGACACCTCCGCCCACCTCACGCAGAGGCCGGTACATCGATGTCTCGTTTTTAGATAGCAGGCGAGGCGGAAATAAGCGGACCAGAGCAGACCCCCAGTTTGCCACCCTCTGTCTAAAACCGCCAACCTAGCCGCCAAAAGGACGGGCAAATTGGCGGCTTGGTGCTCTGTCTAAAAATGGCTAGTGATGAGGATCACACAGAATCAGAAAACACACAATGAAACCAGACCGACAGGACCGACGCTGCGACCCGACACTGCAAAAGACTCATCCAGAACCCTCGAATGACGACACCAGGCCGATGGAAACATGAGAACGTGGATGAAACAGTGATTTAACTCATCAGTCGTGGTCGTCTTGCATTCACTCAGCCACAGAAGTAAATATAAAGCAGTTATTTTTAGTTCCCTCCTGGAGTTGCAGCTCGGCCCGGCTTTATCCCGGTCCTGTGCACATCATTGGCCGGCTGCAAACCCTGACTTTGACTATATGATTGCATCTTGGTACCGTCATGTGAGCGCAGAACTACGACCTGCATCTACATGTGCAGGAAGGCAGAAAGATTAAAACGCCGTGCTGATTCTACAGATCTCACATTATTCAGCCGTGACACACGAAAACACCTTTCCAGCCTGTCAGAGGTCAACGTAAAGCTCAACATACCTGTCTGACCACGTCCTCTGTCAGAGATCCATCTGGTGTTTTCACATCTCCAAGGAGCCGAGCTGAGCCTTCAACAGGGCCACTGAAACCTCCTCCTCCTCCTCCTCCTCCCTCTCACTATTCTTCTCTAGCTCGCTCTCCCAAACTCTTTCTTTTCTACACTCTGTTTGCCCCCCCACCCCTCCTCCTCTCTGTAACCATGGCAACAGGCCCAGTTTGCTTCACGATTATGCCAGCATGGTAAAACAAGAACATACTGCTTCTCTGTCACGGTCTGCTGAGCGGGTCGACACCAAAACATCAGCCTGGTTTCTTTTTGCCACAAAGTAAATAGTAAAACATAATCTCTCATTGGTCCGCGGATAAAAACAGCTTGAGTCCGAACAAGTCGAGACAGACGGGGAGAATTGTGGAAAATCTGGTTCGTTGGCAACAGGTGATAATGACTCACAAAGACGAGGCGAGGTTCATTCACTTGAGCCGACACTGTGGCGTCGTGTAGTCCAACAGTTTCATATTGTTCCACTGACATTTTTATGGATTTCACCATCTGACGATCCATAAAATCATAAAGACATTTAGAGAAATCTCTGTTCGGACCACCAACATCGAATGCCTGTTACTTTTTATTATTTTCATGCCGTATTTTAAGGACAGGACGGGAAAAGAGTGTCAGGAAATGGGCCGAGAGGGCGACAGGGTGGAATCAGACCTGGGCTGCTGTGGCAAGGACACAGCAGCTGTACATAGGAGGCACGCTTATCCAACTGAGCTACTGGGGCGCCCTGAATGATTGATTTTTATTTGAAGGACAGGTGAAGAGCGACAATCAAATCTGGGCCGCTGCAGCGAGGACACAGCTTCTTTACATGGGAGGCCTCCTCTACCAATGGAGCTACTGAGGCGCCCCAAATACCTGTAACCCTTTTTAAAAAATGTTTATTACTTTGGTTTGTCCTGACATTATCTGAAGGATCGGTCAGGCAAATAGTGACTGGTGGGATTTGGGGGAAAGAGAAGGCATGACAGGTTGAGCAGCTCCGGCCCGAGCAGCTTCGACGAGGACACAGCAGCTGTACATGGGATATTTGATAATCAAGCGAGCTACTGGGGGCACCTAGCTACCTTTTTTCTGGCTTTTCATGGCTTTATTTGAAGGACACGACGGGCAAAGAGCGTCAGGAAATGGGAAGAGAGAAACAGCAATCCAATCCAGACAGCATGTTCCCTCTAAGTCTCACTTTCTCTGTGCTATTCACATTGCACCCATAACAGCAAGAGGCATGTTTCCCCCGGTCATTAACCCCAGGTAACGTTAGAACAACTGGAATAACTGTGGAAACACTCACTCGAGGGAGAGTGAACGGTGTTGTGTCGAAGTCTGTTCCCCTGTTGATTTGTGTCTCCTCGTACCACCGGGACCACCGGGAGCAGCTTCAAACCCTCATTAATACAGCCGGCGGCTCGGTCACAGCAGACTGATCAATCTTTATAGGATGGAACTATATGGTTATTTTTTTTGCTGCTCTGGACATCAGCCAGGTTACTAAGGAATGGGAGGCACGAATGCAGTATGTGAGGAGCTGGAAGCAAAGAGGATTCAGCTGCATTAATCAAAACAGAAGTCCAGCAAGAGGGGGGAAAAAAACAGACGCTCGGAGGAAGCTCAGAGAGGAATTACCTCATGATAAGGAGGGCAGGGTGAAGGAAATACTTTCACAGTAGTTTGGAAGCAGAGAGGACGGCAGAACTTCTCAACAAAAAGACTAGAAATTCTAGTTCTGCAAACTGAACGGAGAAGCTGCAGGTCACTGCATTTTTTTGTCTCCAGGTCTGCATCAGCAAAAAGCCCTGAATGCAACATTTCCTGTGTTTTTTCTCTCAAGACAACAAGCCGTCAGAGGAAAGTAGAGGACGTGCCCGCCCAGTTCTGTCTCTTCGTACCTCAGGGATTTGTATCTGCGACCAGGACTCTGATGTAGATTACACATTTCCTCTTGAAGTCCTTGGCCTGGCCTGCCGGTGATTTACAGAGTTTCCTGATGGACGGGTAGCTTTAATTTTCGCACAAGTAACCACTAACTGCTGCTACGTTAGCTGCAGTTAGCAGTTCTGTCTGCCTTCTCCAGGCTGCGGTTCAAAAGAAAATCTGCAGATCATTAAGAGCAGACAAACTGGAGAAGCTGCTCTTTGCTCTCCTCTCAGTCTTTTTGGCTGCTTTCTGTGACCTGAGGACGTTCTGTCACCGGCTTGTTTATTCGTTACCTGCTCACAGCACAGTGTAGGAGACACTACTTTGATAAAAAGGGATAATTAATTACTGGTAATCAATTAATTACTGGCAATCAACCATGCCTCACACGGGGCACCACAAATTTGTAGGAGAGGTAGGTAGGCTATGGGCCTCACGTGGACGGCACCATGGATATAAATGTAGGGGACTATCACTGCTTGATAATCAAGGTCATTCATCACTGGTGATTAATTTTACACTCGTAGAAGGGGCACCACCTCCATTGTTTGATTTACTAGAATAGGCTGGAGGGAACTATTCCAAACATCTAACTGTACAAGTTTGACTTGGGCAGCTAGAGTATCAATTTCAAATCAATTTATTCAATCTCAATATTCTGAAGCAGTGAATTCTTTGCACATATCCATCGATTCTCCACATCAAAATTAAGTTCCAGACAAAAACAAATGATAATATATATTTATTGACTAAATAATTTGGGGTAACATAAATGAACGGACAATTTTAGGACAAACAACAGATAACAGAAAAGGTAAAGACTGTAATTAGAAATAAATAAATTACGTGACCGTTGGCAGATGGTAAAGTTAAAGGGTCGGGTTTTTATATATTAAGTTTAATGGGAGTAATCTTTTAATACTAACGAGACCCTAACCTCAACTTTCTTAAGTTTATAAGATAGAAGTCAGAACTTTAGACAGAAGTCAGAACCTTAGACAGAAGTCAGAACTTTAGACAGGAGTCAGAACTTTAGACACCACTCATTCTCACGTGTGTGGATCCAACTGTATGAAGACGCTCAGCCTGTTTTGTCTGGGCGTCAGGAGGCACTGAAGCTTGGTCTCTTTGAGAGTTCTGGGTTGGCCCACGGCACAGCGCGTCGGTCCAGTAGCCAGAGGGAAGGCCGGTACTCTGTTGAGGGACTCTTGGTCCGAAGGCCCAGCGGGGTTTCCGCCTTGGGAGCGCTGGGGCAGAGTCGATCTCGGCTGGGAACAAAGTCTCTTTTGTGGAGACTCCTTGCACGGCTTCTGTGGCAGACGATGGACTGCAACGTTCTTCATCAGATGATCACAGTCTTGAAAAAGACTTTTCTTTGATGTTTCAAGGTGGTTCTCAAGTTCTGATCCTTTCACTAATTCAACTTCTTCTGGATCAGGCGGTGATACTTTAAAGTTATATTAAAATCAAATCAAAAATCAAAAAGAAAAGAATTTGTTCTATTAAAGACTTGGATAAAAGTAGAGTACTTAAAGTAGTTATTCAATTCGCTTTCTTAGAGCTTGTTGCAAAAATAAAAGTAAAGATTACTTTAAAAATAAAAATAAGAATAAAAAGCAAAGAAGTGAAGAGAAGAGAAGAGAAGAGAAGTCAGGAGGAGGAGAAACAGGGGGGCAAGAGAGCCCGGAGGAGAAGACTCCAAGTAATGACCGAAGTCAGGACCCAAAAGGAGAGAGAGAGTGAGCCAAAGTCCTGACCGAAGTCAGGACCCGAAAGTGAGAGTGAAGCGTCAGCATGAGAGAAGACCGGAGTAAGAGAAGAGAGAAGAGCATCTTCTCTGTTTTTATGACCTTACAGCAGGCACACCGAGCAGGGGTGGGGCTGGCTGAAAATGCTCCTTCTGTGTTGGGAGTTGTGACCCACAACACTTTAATTCAAATAAACTATATTGCCTTAATGTTTCGAAATCGTGTTTTAACTTCCCAAAAACTTTACCATCTTAAAAGTCGAATTTTTGTCTTCGTTAAAAGATGTAACATGAATATGATCCAAGAATTAAAGAATTAAACACATGATTAAGTCATAAAACAATAGTATACAACGTAAACCAAAAAGCATACAATACACAGTAGGACCAAGGGCTTATACATATTCCTTGTAGTTCTATCTTAAGAAAACATCAGACATTTAACTGGTAAATAACACAAGCATTACACACAAAGAGGATCATGATATGCAAGTCTGTGCCCATCGCAAAGGTGGGGCTGGTTTCTTTCAAACCCCAAATTCATTAAGTAATAAACTTCATCTGGGCTTGACAATAACATGGAAAATATCTACTGTATGACTTTCTTGGCTATTAGGGAATCTGCTAAAATTAAGAAGATGAAATTGTAGTTAATAGTTATTCAGAACATATTGAAATGTGGATGAGTATAGGATTGGGATGCAGCAAAGATTGGAAAGTCACAGACAGGGTCGTAAAACGCTTTGGCCTATGAGGGGGGAGGACTGGGTCATCTTTACCCCAACCAACATCAACCCCCACTTCTTGTCATCTGATGTGGAGAGAGAGGACTCTATTGTAGTAAGTCGTTAAAATTGATAAGAAAACGTCTCCAATGATCTGTTTATAGCAAGAGCAACACACCGTCCTAATCTATAGGGAGAAGAGGCCATAGTTTGGCCTGAGGAAGAAGGACTTCATCTTCTTTGTGAGGGGGGAGAAGAGGCAAATATTCAGTCAAACAGATATGCTTTGTTTGTTAAATTAGTCTTGTCTTGTGGTTGAGAGGTCAGAGGTCAGAGGACGGGGAAAGGGAGCAGAGCCTCGTGATGGAGACATAAGGGCTGGTGTTCCTACATATTCCCCCACTTCGATCCAATGACTGCAGCAACAGGAACTTGGATCGATGAAGTCACGCTGCCCGTTGTCGAGGTATCCCTGGGGCACACTTCATGATCAGAGTGCGTGTCTGTCTCTATCATATGTTAAGGTCTAATCATATAGTAAAGAGATAATGAGGAGGAAACAACATTGATAACCCTAACTTCCTCTGAGGGTTAGTAGGAAATACTAGTCTTATAGTGTTAGTAACTGTCATGACTAGCTGTAAGACTCATTGGAGTCACGACCTTCAGATTATTTTGAATAATACATTTGTGCATTTATGATGTTTACACCGTAATACCTAAATAATTTCTATTTCGTTATCGGGTCTGAAGTAGGCTTCATGAGGCCTCTTGTAGGACTCTTGAGGGATTCTTGTCTTCCCTGTTTGACAGTTAAATTGGTAGTTTAGACCTGTCTTTAGCTTGTAGCTTTTAAATGCTTTCATCAGTACTTTTCTCATTTTATTTATCTGATATGAGCTTTTAATTTGACTTAAAAAGTGGAGTTTGTTTGGTTAATTAACTTGATGTTTGATTTAAACCACAGTTGTCTAAGTTTTAAACGGTCTAAGAGTTAGTGTTTTAACACAGAAGCTTAAGTATTTAATCTAATTGTGAAGCTACTTGGATACTAGTTAACAGTCTAATTGTTTGACTTGCATACGCAAAGCATATATAAAAATCACATTCCAAATATTTTTAAAAGAAAACTGAAGTTTTAATTAAATTTGGGTTAAATTATCGGATGTGTGAATCTGCAATTTAATTATTTGATTTACCTGTGTAATGAGACACATCAATTTACTATCTTAAGTTTTGCAGTATTACAAATTTTCCTATTACAATTGATCAACTCAGTCTTTGGGATTTCAACCTATTAAAGCTGAAAAGATCACAATTCCATTTACCAAATCAATCCTCAAAGCAGGTTATTTTAAAGGCATTTGTTGTTAACACAATCAGCCACTTACGAGTAATTTTACAAATTCAATTTAATAGAGCCGAGCACAGATGGGTGCTATTCACAAATTTGGGATGTCTTACTGCAGTTTGAGCAGCAGATCAAGGAGTCAAGAGGAGCGGCTTTTTAGCTCCACCCACTGATATACCCCCACTTGTTTTAGCCGAATTTGGCTCAATGGTGGTTTGACCACTGAGGGAGTAACTTCTAAGCTGTGGAATTCACAGCGGTTGAGTTCACTTTTCACTCAAAAGCAACTTCTGGGCGACGGCGGCCAGAAGTGATCTCTTTTTCACAGACAGTTTTCCAGTGCTTCAGAAAACTTTTAATCAGCATAAGTATTTCATTCTTTTACTTCTGATTTCACAATTTAAACTGATCGAGGGATTTCTTCGCCTCTTTTACACAGTCTAAACTTTTCTTTTAATCCGCAGTAAGCATTTTATCCATTTACTTCGGATTTCACATTTTAAACCGATAGGGTCTAAACTCACTGTCCTTTTTGACAGGATTGTTGCCACGGCAACCGATCTTGGTACTACACTACACGGAGTAGTACCTTAACGAACAACCTCTCACTGTTTAACACAGCTGTCTTCTGTTTAGTTAGCTACTCCAAATCAGAAAACGCAAGGGTCTGTGCCCACTACACACCCCTGTCGGTCGCGCAGCAGGTGGTAGTAAATCACAGGAACGGTTTATCGATGCTGTCGTCGCGCAGCCACCAACTCCGCCCAACCGGTTCAAAGTCAAGTGTACGGTGACACTTGTGCATGCAAATTAGGTCACGGATCTGGAACTCGCAGCATCCGGCCAAAATAATAACGCGCGGTGGAATCTAAACGGTCTTTCAATTCACAGATCTGATTACAACGCAGAATCTGGGTACATTACTTTCAACATAAGCGGTGTTGGAAAGCTCTCTTATCGCTCATAAATCTTGTTACAATGCAGCATTTGTACTCATTAATTTTATCTTAAGCAACTCTTAAAGCTCAGCGAAATTTTATTTTCATGCACAATTCAAGGTGTGCAGCCAATAATATAAAGTTAAGTATCACACTAATCACTCGGTGGACAGTCAGACGATATTTAAACAGCTTGGGTTTTGATTATTACAACCGATGTTTGCCTGTAGTTAATTTAATGCAGAGAACCGTGGTTTTGGGGTGGCCTCACACGGGGCACCATAAAATTTGTAGGAGACACTACTTTGATAAAAAGGGATAATTAATTACTGGTAATCAATTAATTACTGGCAATCAACCATGCCTCACATGGGGCACCACGAATTTGTAGGAGAGGTAGGTAGGCTATGGGCCTCACGTGGACGGCACCATGGATATAAATGTAGGGGACTATCACTGCTTGATAATCAAGGTCATTAATCACTGGTGATTAATTTTACACTCGTAGAAGGGGCACCACCTCCATTGTTTGATTTACTAGAATAGGCTGGAGGGAACTATTCCAAACATCTAACTGTACAAGTTTGACTTGGGCAGCTAGAGTATCAATTTCAAATCAATTTATTCAATCTCAATATTCTGAAGCAGTGAATTCTTTGCACGTATCCATCGATTCTCCACATCAAAATTAAGTTCCAGACAAAAACAAATGATTATATATATTTATTGACTAAATAATTTGGGGTAACATAAATGAACGGACAATTTCAGGACAAACAACAGATAACAGAAAAGGTAAAGACTGTAATTAGAAATAAATAAATTACGTGACCGTTGGCAGATGGTAAAGTTAAAGGGTCGGGTTTTTATATATTAAGTTTAACGGGAGTAATCTTTTAATACTAACGAGACCCTAACCTCAACTTTCTTAAGTTTATAAGATAGAAGTCAGAACTTTAGACAGAAGTCAGAACCTTAGACAGAAGTCAGAACTTTAGACAGGAGTCAGAACTTTAGACACCACTCATTCTCACGTGTGTGGATCCAACTGTATGAAGACGCTCAGCCTGTTTTGTCTGGGCGTCAGGAGGCACTGAAGCTTGGTCTCTTTGAGAGTTCTGGGTTGGCCCACGGCACAGCGCGTCGGTCCAGTAGCCAGAGGGAAGGCCGGTACTCTGTTGAGGGACTCTTGGTCCGAAGGCCCAGCGGGGTTTCCGCCTTGGGAGTGCTGGGGCAGAGTCGATCTCGGCTGGGAACAAAGTCTCTTTTGTGGAGACTCCTTGCACGGCTTCTGAGGCAGACGATGGACTGCAACGTTCTTCATCAGATGATCACAGTCTTGAAAAAGACTTTTCTTTGATGTTTCAAGGTGGTTCTCAAGTTCTGATCCTTTCACTAATTCAACTTCTTCTGGATCAGGCGGTGATACTTTAAAGCTATATTAAAATCAAATCAAAAATCAAAAAGAAAAGAATTTGTTCTATTAAAGACTTGGATAAAAGTAGAGTACTTAAAGTAGTTATTCAATTCGCTTTCTTAGAGCTTGTTGCAAAAATAAAAGTAAAGATTACTTTAAAAATAAAAATAAGAATAAAAAGCAAAGAAGTGAAGAGAAGAGAAGAGAAGAGAAGTCAGGAGGAGGAGAAACAGGGGGGCAAGAGAGCCCGGAGGAGAAGACTCCAAGTAATGACCGAAGTCAGGACCCAAAAGGAGAGAGAGAGTGAGCCAAAGTCCTGACCAAAGTCAGGACCCGAAAGTGAGAGTGAAGCGTCAGCATGAGAGAAGACCGGAGTAAGAGAAGAGAGAAGAGCATCTTCTCTGTTTTTATGACCTTACAGCAGGCACACCGAGCAGGGGTGGGGCTGGCTGACAATGCTCCTTCTGTGTTGGGAGTTGTGACCCACAACACTTTAATTCAAATAAACTATATTGCCTTAATGTTTCGAAATCGTGTTTTAACTTCCCAAAAACTTTACCATCTTAAAAGTCGAATTTTTGTCTTCGTTAAAAGATGTAACATGAATATGATCCAAGAATTAAAGAATTAAAAACATGATTAAGTCATAAAACAATAGTATACAACATAAACCAAAAAGCATACAATACACAGTAGGACCAAGGGCTTATACATATTCCTTGTAGTTCTATCTTAAGAAAACATCAGACATTTAACTGGTAATTAACACAAGCATTACACACAAAGAGGATCATGATATGCAAGTCTGTGCCCATCGCAAAGGTGGGGCTGGTTTCTTTCAAACCCCAAATTCATTAAGTAATAAACTTCATCTGGGTTTGACAATAACATGGAAAATATCTACTGTATGACTTTCTTGGCTATTAGGGAATCTGCTAAAATTAAGAAGATGAAATTGTAGTTAATAGTTATTCAGAACATATTGAAATGTGGATGAGTATAGGATTGGGATGCAGCAAAGATTGGAATGTCACAGACAGGGTCGTAAAACGCTTTGGCCTGTGAGGGGGGAGGACTGGGTCATCTTTACCCCAACCAACATCAACCCCCACTTCTTGTCATCTGATGTGGAGAGAGAGGACTCTATTGTAGTAAGTCGTTAAAATTGATAAGAAAACGTCTCCAATGATCTGTTTATAGCAAGAGCAACACACCGTCCTAATCTATAGGGAGAAGAGGCAAATAT